>NC_083573.1:53619545-53867045 GCF_027579695.1 Neoarius graeffei
GGAGTATCTCCATGGCCTTGTGGCTGCAATACACACCAATAAGGTCAGACAAGATTTAACTGTGGGCTTAAATGTTTTATTTATAGACTCAAATATCATTACAGCAGTCCATCAGGGAGCCCACAGGCTGTTGGCAATAAAAATGGCATCTAATTAACAAAGAGCACAGTAATGGAAGCCTGTATTCAACACTCACAGCACATTTATATTTCACAAATTCACTCTAGGCTATTTACTTTTCTTGCACTTTTACAGAATTCATGAATTTTACAGAATTCATGTTCCCCCATATTACTGAACAACAACAAAATGGTCATTTTTAATGTTAGGACAATCAGCTCCGAGTTCAAGCACAACAGGTAATTATAAGATTTGTGATTGTAACATGCACCTAAGAGTGTAAATATGCCAATCTGTTTTAAATAATTATTTATCATTTGGCAATAAGTATACTATTTGCTGGTGGTAAGCTTATGGAACAAATGCAGTACTTCAAAGAAATATGTTCACACAGATTCACACATAGAGATATTCCTTCTCTCTCTCTCTCTCTCTCTCACACACACACACACACAGAGAGAGCACATACTGTTCAATTCCAGTACACAGCAGCTTAAAAACTCCAGTGTTTGGAGTCGCAGGACATTCCTGCCAAGCAACCAGCGCTCTGGTGCAGAACAACAGATTAGCAGAGAGTGGAGAATCCTGGCTGCTACCATGATGAAACTTCATGGAAATAACCTGCAACATTTGCACTTTAGGTGGAGAAAATGCTTGCCCTTTCCTTCATCTAGCCACCTGCTTCAGCTCTCTAACTGCATTGTTGACTAAAGAAAACAGAGAGCATTTTCTCCCAATCCTCAACTCATACTGTATCCTCATATGAACCCTACATACAGTGTACAAGAAATATATCAGCTATTGCCAATATTTCTGGGAACAGCCTCCCTCGGTCCATTCTTAGCTTCCTCGAATTTCCACTTTATTCTTACTATACCACAGAGACCAAATAAACATTAATTATAAATTAGCCAGCTTGGGCTGTTGCCAATAAGATGGACAGCTCTTGCAAATACTCCAAAATGAAGTGTTATTCTTAACTGCAGGTCAGTGTGAAACTCATGTGTCAGCTGCCATAACTGTTAATTAATTCTGCTCGCAAACTAAGCTGTCGACGGTCTCCATCTGCCAGTGTTTAACCTGGGAAAGAGCGATGGGTCGTTTTGTCATGCTCTCATTATGGCAAAGTGCTCACCTGTAATTATGACTTTAAACGGAACAAGTGAAGATTGAGTAACTTTACTGCCCCTGTATTTCATTTCATTTTATTCTTTTAGAATTTGTTAAAGAAAGAGCTCAATCCTGGATCAATCCTGACAGTGATGTATTGTGTAATGTGGTGCTTGAGCAAATCAGTAATATCAAGTAATTCAACAGCTTGAAAGTAACTCAGGTCCTTATTTGTGTCAATGATCCTTTTTTTTTTTTTTTTTGACTGAGGCCTTTGGTTAAACAAGAGCATGTTCAACAGCAAATGTTTCCATGTGTGAAAGCTGTCCAGTAACTCCCTCACATCCAGTAGGTGATGATGATGATGATGATGATGATGTCAGCACCCAACATCAAGATTAGCCACTGTAACATCCTGGCCTGAGAAGTTCATATTGAATTTCATCGACATTAAATTCAGAGGGCGGCACGGTGGTGTAGTGGTTAGCGCTGTCGCCTCACAGCAAGAAGGTCCTGGGTTCGAGCCCCGGGGCCGGCGAGGGCCTTTCTGTGTGGAGTTTGCATGTTGTCCGCGTGGGTTTCCTCCGGGTGCTCCGGTTTCCCCCATAGTCCAAAGACATGCAGGTTAGGTTAACTGGTGACTCTAAATTGACCGTAGGTGTGAATGGTTGTCTGTGTCTATGTGTCAGCCCTGTGATGACCTGGCGACTTGTCAAAGATGTACCCCGCCTTTCGCCCGTAGTCAGCTGGGATAGGCTCCAGCTTGCCTGCGACCCTGTAGAAGGATAAAGTGGCTAGAGATAATGAGATGAGATTAAATTCAGAAATCATACTGATTTTTGTGCCCCCTCTGTCTAGTTGTGGGCCCTGAGAATTGCCACAATATTTCACATCACTAAATATGTCCCTGATTATAATTTACAATATGGCAACAGTAATTATATTAGCAAGGGTTATCATAGAGAAAGAGGAAGGCTCACACTCAGAATTATATTGTTGTGGCAAGTGAAGATCATACTAGCTGTCTGCACACCAGCATGTCTCTAAAGTAATATTAGAATTTGAATATACGATCCCTTTTCTCTCTCACTGCCTCTTTCTTTCACCCTCAAAGCGGCCCTCGTGGTGCTACAATGGGAAGCATATCCTTCTGTTGCTCTTTGCACATGGTACAGTCATTCACACATCAGCAAGTTTCTCCTCAGTGTCTTGAGATAACAGGAGTCTGGGGCAAGCGTGTGGATGGCCCTGCTTTGCATTTGAATGACACACCAGAAAGCATCGCTGGATTTGTCACTGTAGCCAACAAAGTGGAACAATCAGGCGACCGTGCACAGCAACCTTACTCTAATGTGATAAACAAATCTATTTCAAACTATTCCGGGTGAAAGTTCTATTGAAGATGAATTTGAAACTCTGCTTAAAAACAGCCCTGTACAATTCAAGGTGTTTGCTGGTTTAATAATTTCCCATTCATTGTTGTGTGGTTAAATTTTAAAACTGAATAAAATGACCAATGACATACATTAAGAATAAAAAGTACATAATGTTTTTTCTTCCATAATGACTAATTTAAGCTATTACAGAAGAGTGCAGGGTAGGATATTTTATCTCACTATATCATGTAAAATATTACACATGAGAGCAACAAAGTTTTTCCAACTAATGAACATTTCTGCATTAAAATGCGATCAAGGACATATATCCTATTTCATCACAATGGACCTCATTTAGGGATGAAGTGAATTGGCAATAAAAGTGACCTGACTGTGCAATATGATCTCTCTAAGCCCAGAGGCAGAACTGGAATGATCTTGTCCTGGTACTGATTATTCCTGATCAGTAATGCTGAGAGAGAGAGAGAGAGAGAGAGAGAGAGAGATGAGGTTTGTGTAGCCTCCACTTGTCCTGCAAATGTAAATTTATTTCTTGTCCCAATTTTGGCAAAAATGTTCTGCAATAAGATTGAGCAACCTCTGTTTATGATAGAGATATACTTAAGAGCCTCAGTCTGAAGTGCAAGGGAGTGGCCTTGGGGGGCATCGAGCATTCAGGCGGTCTGATTAATCATCCTGATTAATCTCTCTCTCTCTCTCTCTCTCTAGGAGGTGTTAGCTCAGGAGGCCAGGCCCTCATTAAGAGCTTGCATCCTGGGAGAGACCACGGTTTACAGAGCAGTGTGAGCAGAGGAGATGAATGAACAGCCTCATTCATGAATTATCACCTTCTCCACCTCAAACCAGACTTCAATCCTGCACACACTCTGACACATGAACTCACAGGTTCAAACATGTTCGTACACATTCACACATCTACCATTTGAACGAATGGTGTAGTAATTATGGAAACAAATACATACATATCATGTAATGGCTGTGTTTGTGTTTTTATTTATTATGATTATTTTCACGATAAATTTCAGCTCAGCATTAAGTATCTTACAACTCATTGCAGTCATTTCTCTTGAGATTGCTGGGGATTTTCCAAGCTGAAATGGTTTTACTCAAACTCCTCTTGGAGAAATATTAGTCACAAGAGTTTGTGAAGTGGGGTGAGATAAAGGAGTGAAGATGGAAAGAGAGAGAGAGAGAGAGAGAGAGAGCAATCGCACCAGAATGGAATGAGTGGTGTCCATGGAGAGTTTGTAAGCAGTGGATCTGACTCCTCCATTCAATCTGTGCAATCTCCAATCCTAGGTAAATAAATTGCTTTTTAAATATATTGCTTTGGTACTATCTCTGAAGCACTGATGTGGATACATTTCATACACTGCTATTTAAATGAACCTTAGGTCCAGCAGGCAGAATGCTCTTATTAAAAATACCTCTGGGTTGGACTGGCCAAGCCAACCTGAAATGAATCGATAAAGTACACAGGGTCCTCTTATACAAACCTGGCCAACACATTCAAACACATAAGCTAAAAATAAGTAGCGTGCACATAATTAATGTAATGGACTTTAATGTGTGGTATCAGCTCTTAGAATTGGTATAATGATGATGTGCGCCTGTTCTAAGAGTCAATAAGCCCGAGGATATGAACTTAATGTCTGCCTGTGCCTTTGTGTTCTGCTGAGGGGAGGCAGCCGTCGGAAATGCAGCTCGCTAATGCAGCACATTTCCAATTGATTAATGCTGCAGATCTTATTTGCAGAAACCACATTATGTTCCTGAAGGAAGTTGAGGGAAGAAAGGGAATCATTACAGCTATACACATGGATATATACTACAACTCCCATAATATAATGTACTTAAAGGTGTTTAGGTTCTCCTCTTGTATGAGCTGAAAACGTAATGATCGAGCTGAAGAGTCCTCAAATGGATCCCTATTAGTAAACACTGTGACTAGATGATTTATGCTGGATGTAGGTGAAAAATAAAAATAACAAAATGAGGACATATGAATGGGTAGGAGGTGATATGGAGACTCAGTAGGATATGGGGATAGTAGAGCAGGCTATGGAGAGGAAAGTACAATCTATGAAGACCATAGTGTCCCATCATCGTTTTCTTTGATTGACCAATTATGTATGTCAGGGTATTAGCATCTAAAATAAATAAGGAGACATACATTATATATATATATGTGTGTGTGTGTGTGTGTGTGTGTGTGTGTGTGTATATAATGACCTAATGACCTAATAACCTTATTTTGCACTGTTATACTGTTACAGTATTGTTTAGAAATTCCATAACTTTCCATAAACCTTCTACAAATGTTTAGAATATCCACCTGACCCAAAAGAAAAAGGAAAAAAAATAAACAGCCATTTTTTAAATCTCTACATATTCAGTTACATTTATTTTAATTAAATTAGGTCACAGTTACATTACAGAGAATAATTTTACATTTTTCATTATATTCATTTCAAACCAGGATCTATTCACAGACTATTTTAACCACCAATCCATGCTGATTGTGGCAAATGACTGTGACTCTTATACATGCTGGCCAGTCCAAGGCTATGTGTGAATGATGTCCACAGATAGGGTTTGACAGGGAAATATATTCGTGTAAATGTGCTTCTCCTAGCATGTGTTAGACCAGAGGAGGCAAGCTTGAGTAGGTGTTGGCTAGTGAGCTACAATCTGGAGTGTAAATGGATTAGTGCAGATGAAGCAGGCAGAAGAGCTTAGGCCACAGTTAGAATAAACAGGATAAACAGCCATAATCTGCCCAACTGTGATAAGAACATAGAAATTGTTATGTACGTATAATCATACACATTATCTCAAAAATCTCTGCAGTTTAAAATAAGAGGAGTGCATTTTGAAATAATGGAGCTGATAATGTTTTATTTAAGAAATTCGCTTTCCGGTTAAGTTATGAATGGATAAATTTATAAATAGTGAATGTGAAGCTGAAAAATTTTAAATGAATATAATCCTGAAAATTATTATTATTATTATTATTATTATTATTATTATTATTATTATTATTATTATTTCTACTACCATACTAGGTCTCTGAGTATTTATATTAAAAACACCATTCTTACACCTGACAGAAAATATACAAATGCATAAATTTCACTCAAATACAGCTTTATTTATAAAATCAGGAAAATATAAACATATAAATAGAAAAGGCATTAAAGTACATTCTGTTTGAGGATCCTTGCGGTATATAAACACAGTATTCTACAAAGTGCAGTCAGACTGAGGTCCTTTGAATAATGCTAGCAGAAGAGGCCAAGTGATATCATTTCACTTCTCATTGAGGTTGTTTATCAACAATATTAAAACAATATTAAATCAAATCTAAATCCACAACCAGCACAGTTGTCCTATTAAAACATTTTAATCAATGTAAATTACATGATAATAGTATAATGCATATTCTTTACTGGAATATTTTTGAGTGGAGAATTTATTATTATTATTATTATTATTATTATTATTATTATTATTATTATTATTATTATTATTATTATTAATGTAGTGAATATGATATAATGCCCAGATTATTACGAATATAATCAGTAGCACAGATAATCAATAAAAGATGGCTATTAAAGTGATTCAAGGGGAGGGGGCTCTCAGCTCTGTGCTTTTTGTCTGTTTTTGTAGCCTGCATGGTTATATCCTTTTAATTTGGATGATTTGGATTTTTTTTTCTAGTGTTATTTACTAAACATTGCATGCTTGGGGTATTTATAGTGTGGGATTATTAAAAAGAGCTAGGGTACAATATTATATTATTTCTGTTAGCTATTACAGCATCAATGATTATTTTATATATAATAAATTGCACTGTAAATATAATATGCGTTTATTAATGCTTGCTTAAACGGCTTAATGTAGTAAAAGAGTGCATAATAAAGCACTACAGTATTTTTTTAACCAGAAAATGTAAAAAGTGGCTCTCTTGTTGAGTTAAATAAAGCTTTTTACAATTAATTAACATCCTCTCTTAAAACAAACCTATACTTATGCCAGAAAGCAGAAAATATAGTGAATCAGACATATAATTTTTCAGTTGTGAGAGTACCCTAGTGGTAAAAGGCCATAACATGTACTTACAAGCTTTTCCTCCACACTCTGTTCATTAAAGCACAGCCAAAAGAATGATAATTACAGGGTGATCAAGAGGAGAACCACTGAATTGTTTTCTTTAGTCTGTCTGAAATGCTAATGTGTCATTTCAATGTGCTTAATGATAATTAACAGTAAATTGGACTGTTTGCTGATTTTAAAAAACCTCCCTGTTAATATATCCACATTTTATTCCTCTTGGAATAAAACAACGTTGCTTTTTTTTTTGCTTGCAATTTAAAAATAAGGGGAAAAAATACATTCCTGCCCCCCCAAAAAATAATCTCATGTATATTTATAAGATTTAGCATGTCAAGTAGATCAAGTAGATCCTATTATGCTGCTTAAATGGATTTTCATGGGTGTTAGACTTTAGAATGCGCCATCATATGTGGTGACTGATACATATTCATGATATGTGTGCGGCTACATAGAAAGCAGAGCTCTAGTCAATCTGAGGCTGTGGTAATTGTTTATCTGCTGTGTGTGTTCTCTTCCACTCACTCTTCCTCCGAGCGCATAAATTGAGCTGTCGTTGGCTTGGTGGACATTTTTTTGTCAGCCCTCATGGTGCGGTAGGCTTCTATGTGGAAGCCCCACACGATAAATGTCATTTCCAAATCAATTTGCATGAAAAAAGGTGGAGAGGGAAGTGAAGAGTGTGTGGTCCTAAGGACAGATAATAAATGCTGTAGACTATGTGCACTGCCATCTACAGACCTACATAACCACTGTGATTATGCTAGTCCTTTTACCAAGACAAACAAGGATAAAACTAAAACAAAACAAAAAATAAGCCTACCGATAAAAACGCTGGGTAGAATGAACACAGGTGCAGATGGTGATTTAAAATCAATGCAATTTTACATCAAATAGATATTCTTTTCATTGAGGAATAAGGCTACACTGTGAACAAGCCCCACCTATAAAGACTCAGCAACACATACAATATTTCACTCACAGAAATACAAGATCGGTCTGCTTGCTTGTTAAATGACCTGAGTGTGAGCTTGGGTAGGTGTGTGTGTGTGTGTGTGTGTGTGTGTGTGTGTGTGTGTGTGTGTGTGTGTGGTGAGCAGGTGGGCTCTCTGGCCTCTGTGCTCTCTCTAGTCCCCTGCCGTCACCGCCGACATGACTCTCCTCGACTACGCGTATTCTTAAGCAATAACAACGTGATCCGTATTATCCACCCAAGAATACCCGTCACCGAAGAGAGTCTTTCTAAGGAGAAAGCAATGGCGGAATCTCAAGCATTGTCCTCAGCCGTTTGGCAAACGCCAAGGCCTTTCAAAACAATTGATTGAAGATGATTTGCGGCACAAGGCAAGGCCCCATCAATGGTCTTTCTGCAAACAAAAATCGACATAGTGCATTTTTCAATCCATGCTTGAGAGTACATGTGTGGCAATAGCTTTGTCTTCCAACAGTGCGTGCCTGTCAGATGAACAGTGTGTATTATATAGCAGCATTAGAGTGGAGGGGGGTAGGGGGAGGTGATGGATTGCGCCGCCCCTCACCTATCTCTGTATGGCACTTACCTGGACCACCGAGGTTTTAAGCGCCTGGCTCATACTGTGTTCCTCCAGCATCAATGCATCAGCTGCTCCCCATCTCTACACTGCACGCAAAATCCCATTGAATTGCTCCTGCTGGAAAATAGACAGAAGGAGGTTAAGGTTCAGTGGAGAGCTTGTGACCTTTCAAGCCTTCCTACACATTACTGCATCCAGCCCTTCACACACGGGCACTATACCAGCTATCGAAAAGCGGAGAGTGGAAAACCAAAGACAAATTGTCCATTGACACCATAAGGAGAATTCTACATGGACACACACACACACACACACACACACCATGTGTAATTCTGTGAAATGTCATCATTCTATTTTTCATTTCATCAAACAAATCACTTTATGCAAATAAAATTATTTAGGCTACAGATAAAGAAGGGCAAAGATGAAGTGTAGAGTATAGTGCACACCATGTGTGTTTTAATACATACTTATAAACTGCTTTTCATCATAAATTCAATCACAAATCATTTTGACATTAGAGTGTAAATTGAAATGTTAATTTGATTACAGGAAAGCAAAATTCCTCATGTTAATTGCAATAGTTTCAAAAGTTAAAGCTCAAAATAAGCGTGATTAATGGTGTATAGTGTTTAAAGTAGTGAATGAAAAATATTTTCTTTGCACATGAATATAAATGACTTACTCCATTTAATTGAGCTACTTTTTAATCAATATTACTGATTAAGTATTCTACAATTCTGCCTACATTTTAATCATTATTCATTCCTTTTAGTTTATTTTTGCTGACAGGCATTGAAAACTGAAAAATGTTACATATAACAGCTATATATTTTTTTCCAGGGCAAATATAAATACAAATGTTTTAAAATTATAATGTTCTTTTAACATTTGGACTCAACAGAAAAAAGAGGAAATGGCAAATTTTGAGCAAATTTAAAATGTAAAATGGTTATTATATATATATATATATATATATATATATATATATATATATATATATATATATATATATATATATATATAATACTTAATTTAAATATCTACTTCTGACCACTTTCAAAACTGACAATTTTTCTTCAAAATGATATGCTGTATGATATAATTATTCCAAAAGGAATAATATTCACAATACTGATACAACCAATAGAGCAGTATTTACGCCATCTTAACTAATGAAAGCAAAGACCCCAAGCAGAAACCCAAGAAGACAGAGGAAAACAACAAACTTACCCATACTACATCCCAGTAAAGGAAGATAAAAAAGGTAGAGGAGATGGATGGAGAAAATACAGAGAAAGGGACAGAGAGAGAGGGAGCTGGACTGAAACACTGAACACAACAAAAGCAGCTCTGGAGCATCACGGTGCTGTAGCAACCTACTGCTCCCTTACCCCAGTCACACAGCCCCCCAGCCCGCTAAACAACGGACGCACCTCTCAAACAAAACATACACACACACACACACACACACACACACACACACACACACACACACACACACACACACAAAGCTGCCCTGACGCAGGGCAACACTCACCCAGCATTCCAGCCCCAGGGCTCTCTCTCGCTCTCTCTCTCTCTCCCCATCTCTGATACATCACACACTCTCTAACTCAACACAGCAGCCAGGGATTCTCCTCTCATCACCAACTGTGAGAATTAATCAATGCCCCTCCATGCAGATCTATTTCTGTTTATCTTCAAAGTTCCTCCAGGAGCACGCAAATCTTTCCTCCCCAACCAATGCTTTCTTCTTCTTCTTCTTCTTCTTTTTTCCTCCATTATTTTGTCAAAATAATCCAGCTCTTTGTAACTATATGTCTGTAAATACATGTATATGATGGAACTGCATGGTAATCTGATTGCAGGGCAAAAAAAAGGAGAGAGAGAGAGAGAGAGAGAGAGAGAGAGAGAGAGAGAGAGATTTTTTCCAGCCTAGTACTGAGCATCACTGAATGAATCTGTATTCTCTGCCTCACCTCCACTTTCTGCCTCTCTCCACAAGAGCTCCGTGCTGCCCTATTCCACCCCATATTAAACACACACACACACACACACACACACACACACACACACACACACACACACACACACACACACTCTTCTGGCTGGACCCTTTACTGATTGCAATTTAATTGCAAAGAGCCCATGAATATGGTAATATGGCAGAACACTCTTGACAGGAGGGTTCTAGATGGACAGTGCAGTGCACACATATGAATCAAGACTACACACACACAAAGACAAAACAAAAATAAAATGGGAAATAAATTGAAATTAAAAAAGGGGGGGGTCTAATTTTGGTGCCAAAGCTACGAACACAAATGTTATTAGCTTGAAATTTGGGGATGCGATTTTTTTTTTTCCTACAGAAAAGTGAAGATGACATGGAGATATGAGAGATGTCTACACGTGTGGAAGTCACTTACCCTCCCAGCCCTCAGGTCCAGCGTGTGTCTCCTGCAGAGCGTCTGCTGCGTGAGATTTCTGCCTGTGATACGGTCAGGATGTAGCAAAGCACCAGCTCTCCGCAGTGCCTCCGATACAGTTAGAGAGCCACAGAGAGAAAGAGAGAGAGAGAGAAAGAGAGAGAGAGAAAGAGGCGATGAGGCAGCGAGGCAGTCCCAGGGTGTACAGGTGGATGCGGATGCTGCATCCTCACCGGGATGCTCGATAAAGAGGATCAAAAGCCCACTTCTCACTCCCGAGCCAGTTGTTGCTTGACACAGCGAATGAACTTACAGCACAGAAGAGAGCAAGGGAGAGAGAGAGAGAGAGAGAGAGAGAGAGAGAGAGAGAGAGAGAGAGAGAGCACGAGCGCGCAAGAGACCATGACAGAGAAAGGAGTGTGTGTGTGTGTGTGTGTGTGTGTGTGTGTGTGTGTGTGTGTGTGTGTGTGTGTGAGAGAGAGAGAGAGAGAGAGAGGGAGATAGAGAGGGGAGTGGGGACAGAGAGAGACAGAGAGAGAGAGGAGGGTCTGAGTGAGTGACTGACGGTAGGAGAGGGAAAGAGAGAAAGAGAGGGAACGAGAGAGAAAAAAATCTATCCAGTGTCAGTCCACAGCCTTGTAGCTTTTTTTTAATACTGCCATCTCTCTCTCTCTCTCGCTCTCTCTCTCTCTCTCTCTCTCTCCTAGCTCAGAGGAAAGGAGAAAATAATTAGATTTGAGCCACACACGCTTCCCAAGCGCACTGACTTGTGGATCCGAGACTTCTAATGGTGGATTAATTGAGGGAGATCTGACGTGCTACATGCTCCACAGACTCCTAGTCCTGACTTCCCAAATGGAGCATGACCCCAGGCCCCCTCCACACAACCACTCTTAATACACAATAAAAAATAAATTGAATTAATTAATTAAAACTAAAACCTGCCACTGTGGAAATGACTGTGCTCACACTCTCCACACTTGTCTCCACTCCATATGCTGAGTGACACTGTGTAGTTGGACATGAAAAAGAGAAATGAATGTAAATCATTACACAGTCTGACCCTGTCTTCTTATCGGAATAGTATTGAACCTTCATGCTCTTGTCAACAGCAGACATATGGTAGGACTGTAGGTCTTGGAGAATGATAGCATTAAAGCACTAAAGTGGAAAGAAAATCTTGGTGAAAAGGGAGGAAAAGGAAGAACGAAAGACTTTCCCTGAACTGAAGGGGAAAAAAGGAAAATACCAAGCAAATGCACCTAATTTCATTCAGAATGATGTAAGGTTGCTTTAATGCCAACAAGCCTTTTAACTTCTCACAATGGGACTGACTTTTGAAGCTGACATTTCCGATTACAGAAGCCTAAAATGATTTGAAAGGGAGCTGTTCTCTCTCTCTCTCTCTCTCTCTCTCTCTCTCTCTCTCTCTTCCATGTAAGTAACAGAGTATTGTGAAAATGTTAACACACACACACACACGCACACGGTTTCTTTTTCCTCTTGTGCAGCACAATTTGACACTACATAGATTAATCTCTATTAAAATGCTATCAAACAGGTACATGGCTGAGATGCTGCTGCTGCAGAGCCTGGATCAAGAAAAGCAAGTGGTGTGTTCAGCCCCAAAAAGGAATACAGCTCTCCCTCATTATCAAAACCAGGTAGCCTCAGTGTGCACTCATTTGTTCATAAATGCATTTTCCCCCCAATGGCTAATACATACAAATCGTATCTATATTCAGGATAAATGAAAAGAAAACGGTTCTAACTGGTTATTGGATTATAATACAAAGCAGACAAAGAAATCAGACAAGGGGAATTTCATGCCAAAGACAGCCATCTACTGCCCCCTGTTGACCAGTTGATTGACTGAGCAGCAGGGCCTTCATTGTTCCAAGCAACCAATTCTTACTGAGAAAGCGCACGCAGCAATTACAAGAGAACAGCCCATAATTCTTTATCAAGAGCTAATCATGCCAAGTGACAAACAGCAATGCCGAAGACTTAAAATGAAGCGAAGCAAAGACAAGGCAGGGAGCTCTCTGCAGGCTGCTCCGAGATGAAGAGAAATGCAGGTGTGATGGGGGAAAGAGGCAAAGAGGAGGGTAAGAACAGGCTGGAAGAGAAGCTTTCGCATTCCTGTTCGCTCAAGGGGAAGTGAGGTTCTCTTACAAATGCCCAACTGCTTTGGTTTTCATTCCTCCAAGGCCATCACTCAGCTGGCCACAAAAGCATACACATAATGAAAAGTATGCTTGCCTTACTCTCGCTCTCTTCTCTCCACTCGAATTTCTATTTTGTCTCTTTTCTTTATACTTTTTTTGAACGCAAAGTAGCAATTAAGGTGAGAGTCTGTTGCAAGGGTAGAGAAAGACAGAGTCATGTCTATTTCCTTTCTTTGCGCATGCTAAATTAATTGAAATTGATTTTCAGAAGACGGAGGAATGTATTAATTGGTTATTGTCAGTGATGATGGTCCAGTGAATGTCTTAATACACACACACACACACACACACACACACACACACAAAATATATGGAATGGTTTAGGTATTACAGGTATGATTTCTATTCAGGTCTTTGGATTGCTTTTGGAGAGACCCAGGCCTTTTTCAAATCAATAGTGTGTAATAAAAGCTCTGTTTCAGGTTCAGAAAGCAAAACAAAAATAAAGGAAGAAAGGAAACGAGATGAAAGACTTGAAGACGTGCTTCACAGCAAACTAGTCTTCCAGTACACGAGCGGCACATGAGCGTTGCTGATCAGACACACAGGCAGCAGCTCCCCATCACCTCGAACACATATGTGAGTGGATTATAATGATCTGCCATTAGTGCTGGTATATTTATGTTGCTCATCGTGCTAGCTAAAACACATTACTTCATTAGCAGATGCTTGCTGCTGTAACTATTCCCTCTTTGTGCAAAGGGGGCATTTTCACTCTACAGAGAGAGAAAGATGGTTTATTCAAATTTGATGCACTCAATTTATTCACCTCGTGGCACATGGTAGTTGCAAAAAAGAATGTTCACCTACTCGTGCAACACTGCTGCGCCAAAAGGCTGGGCAATATTCCAGTTCAATACACACACACACACACACGATACTTCACTTGCATAGATTTAACATACACAAACTAGCCCAGACACACACACACACACATCCAGTAAATAGAACTTCTTCAAATAAACATGGCTTGAAACACACTCTGGGGATAGAGAGGATATGGGTAGGCAGTAAAGGCCACACTTAGTGATGCCTGTAACCAAATGGTATTCTCTCTCAATGTGGGCATTGTAAGAATGCATTATTAAAGAATGCATCGCCCTTGGCTACAGCTGAGGAACAGGCCTACAATAAACAGAAAAAGGGTCATATTTTACTGAAAGACATAAGTGGGTTCTGTGTCATTTTTGCCTGTCTTCTCAAAGTGGCTGTGTATGTGTTATCAATGTTTTTTGGGTTTTTTTTTTTTTTTTTCATTTCTGTCCATGTGCATGTGTGTATGTTTGTGTTAGTAGACCTGTAGTGTTAGTAGAGGGAATTGCATATATAGCACATAATTCATAGCATGTATAATAATAATGAATAATATACAGCCAGTCAAAAGTTATTGAACACCTAGGGCTTCTTAAGTTTTATTACAGTTTAATCATTCTTATTGCCACAGACCAAACAAAAACAATACAGAATAGACATTAAATTAAGAAACCTAAATCTTTGTGTGACTTGTTAACTGCTTGCTCTCAGATCCTAATGGAACTCTAAATGAGTGCTTTATTAAAGGCAGGTACATGTGGAGGGTAAATCTGTTAAGTCTATAGATAAAAGACAGCACTGGTATTAACTGTAAAATGAATATGTGCTGTGCTACAAGTGCCTAATTAGAGTGATAACGATTCTGACTTTTTCCAGTTATATTAGATCTAGACTGTTCTCATAATATAAAGTCTTTTCTAACATGTCTCAATTTACTAAAGGTTTAATCATAAACATTTTTAAATTCACATTATTATTATTATTATTATTATTATTATTATTATTATTATTATTATTATTATTATTATTATTGATTTATAGTGTTAAAAATGTGAATAAAAATAATTGCATATTAGTTGTTTAAAAACTTGTGACTGGCAGGGGGTGTATATATAACATATATAACAGTATGTGATCTGTTCTAGGTTTAAGGCTTACTGTGCTGTCGTGCTGCTCTGGTAATACAGAGTCCATCCTGCTGCACCTGGATTATCAGGCAGAGCACTGGAGACCCCTGGCTGCCAGACGATACTGTGCACCACCACTGCACCGGTGCTACACAAAGTGACCTCTGGCCCTCTGAAAGGCTAAGCACGATTATTCACACTCACATCCGAGTTGTTGAAACAGAGACATACAGTAGCATGGAATGTGAATTTTGGTCAAGGCAGAGTCAGTAAACTGTCAAGATGCAGAGGAAGCACGAGATAGAGAACAGCCTGAACATGACACGTTCCAACAAGTTTACCTCAGAGACATAGTTAAAATGGTAGATTTATGCACTTTCTGTCTATACTGAACAACGGAATTTGACAGAACAAGCGCTGGCCCAGAAAATAATTTAAGAAGTTATGGTAGCAGTTTGTACGTGGCGACTTGTCCAGGGTGTACCCTGCCTTTCGCCCGTAGTCAGCTGGGATAGGCTCCAGCTTGCCTGCGACCCTGTAGAACAGGATAAAGCGGCTAGAGATAATGAAATGAGATGGTAGCAGTTTGTAATTTTTACTTACAGCAACAACAAAAAAAACAGTTTTTTCTTTCTTTAAATTGATGATGATGATAATGATTATTATTATTATTATTATTATTGTTGTTGTTGTTGTTTATCCATTTGACGCTTATACATTGCGGGTCATGAGTGAGCTGGAGCCAATCTCTAGTCTATGTCACCAGTCTATCATGAGGCTAATATAGAGGGACAGACACCTATGGGCAATATAGAGTAGCCAGTTAACCTAATCCTCATGTACAACCCCAATTCCAAAAAAGTTGGGACAAAGTACAAATTGTAAATAAAAACAGAATGCAATAATTTACAAATCTCAAAAACTGATATTGTATTCACAATAGAACATAGACAACATATCAAATGTCGAAAGTGAGACATTTTGAAATTTCATGCCAAATATTGGCTCATTTGAAATTTCATGACAGCAACACATCTCAAAAAAGTTGGGACAGGGGCAATAAGAGGCTGGAAAAGTTAAAGGTACAAAAAAAGGAACAGCTGGAGGACCAAATTGCAACTCATTAGGTCAATTGGCAATAGGTCATTAACATGACTGGGTATAAAAAGAGCATCTTGGAGTGGCAGCGGCTCTCAGAAGTAAAGATGGGAAGAGGATCACCAATCCCCCTAATTCTGCACCGACAAATAGTGGAGCAATATCAGAAAGGAGTTGGACAGTGTAAAATTGCAAAGAGTTTGAACATATCATCATCTACAGTGCATAATATCATCAAAAGATTCAGAGAATCTGGAAGAATCTCTGTGCGTAAGGGTCAAGGCCGGAAAACCATACTGGGTGCCCGTGATCTTCGGGCCCTTAGACGGCACTGCATCACATACAGGCATGCTTGGAAATCACAAAATGGGCTCAGGAATATTTCCAGAGAGCATTATCTGTGAACACAATTCACCGTGCCATCCGCCGTTGCCAGCTAAAACTCTATAGTTCAAAGAAGAAGCCGTATCTAAACATGATCCAGAAGCGCAGACATCTTCTCTGGGCCAAGGCTCATTTAAAATGGACTGTGGCAAAGTGGAAAACTGTTCTGTGGTCAGACGAATCAAAAGTGAAGTTCTTTATGGAAATCAGGGACGCCGTGTCATTCGGACTAAAGAGGAAAAGGACGACCCAAGTTGTTATCAGCGCTCAGTTCAGAAGCCTGCATCTCTGATGGTATGGGGTTGCATTAGTGCGTGTGGCATGGGCAGCTTACATATCTGGAAAGACACCATCAATGCTGAAAGGTATATCCAGGTTCTAGAGCAACATATGCTCCCATCCAGACGACGTCTCTTTCAGGGAAGACCTTGCATTTGCCAACATGACAAGGCCAAACCACATACTGCATCAATTACAGCATCATGGCTGCGTAGAAGAAGGGTCTGGGTACTGAACTGGCCAGCCTGCAGTCCAGATCTTTCACCCATAGAAAACATTTGGCGCATCATAAAACGGAAGATACGACGAAAAAGACCTAAGACAGTTGAGCAACTAGAATCCTACATTAGACAAGAATGGGTTAACATTCTTATCCCTAAACTTGAGCAACTTGTCTCCTCAGTCCCCAGACGTTTACAGACTGTTGTAAAGAGAAAAGGGGATGTCTCACAGTGGTAAACATGGCCTTGTCCCAACTTTTTTTAGATGTGGTGTTGTCATGAAATTTAAAATCACCTAATTTTTCTCAGTTTAAACATTTGATATGTCATCTATGTTCTATTCTGAATAAAATATGGAATTTTGAAACTTCCACATCATTGCATTCCGTTTTTATTTACAATTTGTACTTTGTCCCAACTTTTTTGGAATCAGGGTTGTATTTGGACTGTGGGAGGAAACCAGAGCACTAGGAGAAAATGCCCATTGGTACGAGGAGAACGTGCATGAGGAAAACTCCACACAGAAAGGCCCCAGTTGGCCATCAGGTTCAAGCCCAAAGTCTGCTTGTTGTGAGGTGACAGTGCTAACCACTGCCCCACTGTGCCACTACATTATTATTATTATTATTATTATCCATCCATCCATTATCCATAACCTCTTATCCTGTGCAGGGTCGCGGGCAAGCTGGAGCCTATCCCTGCTGACTACGGGCGAGAGGCGGGGTACACCCTGGACAAGTCACCAGGTCATTGCAGGGCTGACACATAGAGACACACAACCATTCACACTCACATTCACACCTACGGTCAATTTAGAACCACCGATTAGCCTAACCTGCATGTCTTTGGACTGTGGGGGAAACCCACCTGGAGGAATTGCACCTGGAGGAAACCCATGCAGACACAGGGAGAACATGCAAACGCCACACAGAAAGGCCCCTGTTGGCCACTGGGCTCGAACCCAGAACCTTCTTGCTGTGAGGTGACAGCACTAACCACTACACCACCGTGCCGCCTTATTATTAATAGTAGTAGTAGTAGTAGTAAAAGTATGTCTTGAAACACATAAACTGCACATGTACGTAAGCTAATGTCTTTCAGGGCACAGTCACAGAAAGAAAAGTCATCTCATCTCATTATCTCTAGCCGCTTTATCCTGTTCTACAGGGTCGCAGGCAAGCTGGAGCCTATCCCAGCTGACTATGGGCGAAAGGCGGGGTACACCCTGGACAAGTCGCCAGGTCATCACAGGGCTGACACATAGACACAGACAACCATTCGCACTCACACCTACAGTCAATTTAGAGTCACCAGTTAACCTAACCTGCATGTCTTTGGGGGAAACCAGAGCACCCGGAGGAAACCCAAAGGAAGAACATGCAAACTCCGCACAGAAAGGCCCTTGCCGGCCACAGGGCTCGAACCTGGACCTTCTTGCTGTGAGGCGACAGTGCTAACCACTACACCACTGTGCCGCCCTAGGAAAAGTCATAACAATTAAAAAAAAAAGTTATAACAAAGCCAACATATGGGCACTCTAACAGAACAGATAGAGAAAATAAACTCCACATTGGTACTGTGTTAATTTGTGCTGCTGAACTCTTGCTCCAGGATCATAAATGTTGCCCTTTCAAAAAGCAGGCAGCATTTACATCCTAATCATCGCTTTCTTTAATATTCAGACTTTTTTTTAGATGATTAACAAGTAAAAATCATGATCAATGTTGATCTGGCTGTGAATTATTTAAGAACAGCACTGTGCCTCTGCAGTATTTTACACAATGATTAACTTTCTCATTCTGTGTATAATTTAAACAACAGGTTTTTATCTAGTTTATGCATATTGTATAGTATTTTCTATTTGTACACTTCTGAACACACTATATTTGGTCATTTTTGTTTAAATGACCCCAATTTAAACTATAACATTTAAAAAATTTTCAGGAATAGACATGTGAATTGAGAAATTCAAGTACTAAATGTTTAGTTAATTGAATAATGTTAGAAATTAATTTTATTGGAAACGCTACATTGAGGGCGGCACGGTGGTGTAGTGGTTAGCGCTGTCGCCTCACAGCAAGAAGGTCCTGGGTTCGAGCCCCGGGGTCGGCGAGGGCCTTTCTGTGTGGAGTTTGCATGTTCTCCTCGTGTCCGCGTGGGTTTCCTCCGGGTGCTCCGGTTTCCCCCACAGTCCAAAGACATGCAGGTTAGGTTAACTGGTGACTCTAAATTGACCATAGGTGTGAATGGTTGTCTGTGTCTATGTGTCAGCCCTGTGATGACCTGGCGACTTGTCCAGGGTGTACCCCGCCTTTCACCCGTAGTCAGCTGGGATAGGCTCCAGCTTGCCTGCGACCCTGTAGAAGGATAAAGCGGCTAGAGATAATGAGATGAGACGCTACATTGAATCTAATCTATAAAGGCCAGAATATTTGCCCTACCTATAAGCACATGTAGCACACCATATATTCATATTTTACAGTTGATGCTATCACTGTCTCTGAGTCTTTTATCTATAGATCTATAGCAGTTAATAAGTAACACAATGATTTAGGTTTCTTTATTTAATTGCTATTCTGTATTATTTTGTTTGGTCTGGCAATAATAGTGGTTAAACTGTAATAAAACATAAGAAATGGCAGGTGTACAATAACTTTTGAGTGTGTATATCCCATGTATTCTGTCATATGCATCTACATAAATATAGCATATTATAGTCATATACAGTAAGGTAAATTGTTTACACTCTAAATTGTTGTTTACCCTTTATTAGATTCTGATTGGGTAATTTGTTGCAAGTAGAAAATATATACCGTAGTATACAGTGTATATAAAATGAGGTATATGTTGCAAGTACATATAATTTAGGAGGTGGACAAAAATGAATTTGTGTGCTCCTGACGTGCAATCTTTTAAAAATAATTTTAAATAACACTTCATGTGTCTAACTAGTATATTTGAGTGTGTATGCGTATATACTGTATTTGTGTGTAAGCATTCAATGTATTCTACAGCTAGGCATGCAAATTGCATTCTCTCTCATGCAAATTATTTGCTAGTTATTAAAATAGGAGAGCTTGTTTGGAAAAGCTGCCACCCCAGTAGGTTTTAGTGTTTCAATGGACACTGAACACAAGTGCCTCTAATGCACCCTACGCACACTGAACAAAAAGCTGATTAAAAGTTGTTTAGAGCAACTTATTTGTGTCGGGGGGGGCAAAAAGCATGACGTGTGGCAGTGCATATAAAAAGCCTGGCTATATTAAGCTCCAGATCTCAGTGGACACATGAGATATATCTTTATCCCCTGGAAAGCTCTCTGTGTTGCTGTCACCTATCAATTGTGGCTGGCTGGCTGTCGTCCAGAGACTCGTCGAGGGCCAATCTCATCCTGCCATCCATCTGTCAATACCAACAAAGCAAAATTATTGCATGCCACCAGATATTTATGACCAGTGAGCTTAAACCTGACAGGTTTGTTCCATACTATTTGAGTCTTGAGCCTATAAATTGGCCCAGAGATTGACTTCTGCTGCAAGTCATGAGTCTGACTCATGGAGGCTGCGCAAAGGGGAGGGATGTGAAATCATAGTCCTAAAACATGGGGCACACTCTGGCACCCACTGTGCCTTGCTCTGCCCCCAGAACAGCCTCATTATCCAATTAACACCACTCTCAGAGGGGATGTATGTGTATGTCTGTGTGTGTGTGTGTGCACGCGCGCGCATCTTGCAAGCACTCCGTCAGCATTTGGATCTGCTCCACAGGAGAAAAGCCTGCTCGACTGTCAGCACTCAGCGTGAGCCATGTAAAGAGGCTTTGTGTAAACATAGCTGGGTTGTTGTTTCCGTGTGTGGTGTGTGTGTGTGTGGTGCTAAATTATACCGCAATGTGTGTTTTTGTGTATGTGTGGGTGAGTGTGGGCGAGTAGAAGTTTCAAACGTGACAAAATCCTACATGCCACAATCTCAAGAGCTGAACTCGTTTCGAAATTAGATACCACCACCACAACAAAAATATATCATGCACACTGGTAAATATATGAAATCTTTCAAAATCATTGGCTTTTTGAATCCCTGTGGAGTTGTGGACCATTTATGTCCTTTCCTTTCTTTGTGATTTGATCATTTGGCACATCGAACATGGCACATTGAAATGTGAGAGACCAGGGCTGGACAGAAAAGAAGCTCTTAATTTAACTCACCCCTGTGTTCCACTGTGCAACCTGGACCATGGAGAACAGATTTGCATGCATACAAATGCATACAAGTTCCAGGACGCCGTCTGTGAAAAAATGTGCTGCATAATGTTAACTTATTTGGCTTGATTCCCTTCCAAAAAGAAGTTCATTACCAGCCAGTTTGCTTGGCTGTTTATATTTTCAGGATGTTTACTTCTTCCTTTCTGCATCGCTTGCTTGCATGCGATTATTTTTGGCACATTTACTCAAGTTTACTCTTGAATGATCAGATATTTATGCAGTTGAGGGAGACTGAGTTGAAGCGTAGCCAGTTCAGTGACACATGAAGTGTTGAAGTGTTCTGCTGGTTTCTGTGACACATGACACTGGACAAGTAGGCTGAGAGTGACAGAATCACACTCATACAGACTTCTGCAAGACTGCCATCTGCTTTCAGCAATGCACTACCATCACACAAACACTCGTCCCCGGTATTACAAAGTAGTACAATTAAATAGTTATGTATCAATAATTGACACTTGATGTCAAATCTTTACTTTTACATACTGAAATGAGGATTAGATACAGGGCTGGAAAAATGATCAATTCATTAACTAACCCAATGCAGACGTAAATCCAATGTGCTTGTTAGGTCATCTGGCCAGAAGGCAATGAGCTTATGCCACCATGTGTTGTCCGTCGTCCATCCGTCGTCGTCCACATTTCACGAAAATCACTTCTTCTCTCTCGATTCTTCACCAATTTGTATTCTTTTTGGCAGGAAGGTAGGTCTGCCTGGGGTGCATATAACTTCCACCCAAATTTGCACAATTGCAATTAATAATGAAGATATGGAGTAATTAAGCTCTAACGAGCAGTTTCCACTCAAATCACTTCTTCTCCTTCAATTCTTCACTGATTTTGATTCTTCCTGGCATGAAGGTAGGGGTATCTACAATGCATATTACTTCTACCCAGATTTGCTTAATTACAATTATTAATAAAGTTATGGACTAATTAAGCCTTAATGAGCAGTTCAACAAAAATTGCTTCTTCTCGGTCAATTCTTCGCTGTTTTGGATTCTTTCTGGCAAATAGGTTGGTATTCCTAGGGTGTATACAGCTTCTATATATAGCTTGCATATAGTGTATATAGCTTGCAGCATTTATTGCGTAAGGTGGCCCACTTTAGATTGTTCCTTCTGGGCTAGACGGGGCCAGAGTGAGCTACGCCATCATTGACAGTCTTGTTCTATGTTTTGTTTTCCTGGACACCTGAATGACAAGGCTAAAAAATAGGAGCTAACATAATGTTATGGATGTTGAGCTAGCTAGGTGCATTCTTATACACAAAGTTTTAGTACATCATTTTTGTGCTCTCAACAAACAATCAGCAAGCCAACATTTTTGCTACGAGCTGTGATAGATGTTCTGTCCTCTTCATGTCCTCTCCAGCATATAAAAGACATGATCTGAGTAAGGCTAGCATCTTTATTCTCTCTTGATATTTTTAACGGTGTGACAGCTTTGTGCTGGATTTTATTTTGCTCAGTTTTGTTAGCATTTCCACATACCTGTGATTGTGTAAAGATTTCTGTCATCCGTGCATGCTAATGAATCTGAGTAATAAAAATCCTACTATGGTCAACAAGATTGTGTTAACCAATGTGTGTAGTGCAGCAGGCAGTGGGATTCAGAAAGAGTAGTGTGTTATAGTTACAGCATAGAGGTGTTGCACCTTTAAACATATGTACATAGAAAATTAACTTTCGTTTTGTCAAACAGGCATAGTTTTTTCTTCCTTTTGTGGTTGTTGAACCTACTTGTTTCCAGCAATCAACTACAAATAAAAATTTAACAGGCCAGACACAAAATCTGCTTGTTCCACACATGGAGCTAATGGTTTGTCCATTATAGTACAACCCCAAATCAGAAAAAATTGGGACAGTATGTTGAAATTGAAATTAAAACTGAAAACAATGATTTGTAAATAATATTTGACTTGTATTGCACTCAAAATAATACAACAGCACATTATTTGATGTTTTACCTCGTGAATTTTATGGTGGTTTTTTTCCAAAATAAATACTTATTTCAATTTTGATTCTTGTAACACATTTCAAAAAAGTTGGGACAGTAAAAGATTTCCCACTTTGTAATGTTGCTAGTCCTTCTGACAACAGTTAAAAGATGTTGAGGGGGGCATTGTGGATAAGGCGCCATACCATAAATCTGGGGACCCGGGTTCGATTCCGACCCGAGGTCATTTCCCGATCCCTCGGGGCTGAAAACGCCAAGTGATGAGGCATTTAAGGTGTTATTTTGTCCCATTCTTCCTTCATACAGGTCTTAAGGTATGTGGGGGTCATTGTTGTCCTATTTTTTTTTTTGGTTAAAAATTCAGTTCGCATTCTCTGTTGGGGAAAGAGGGGACAGGCACCGTCTTCTTCTGAAGCCATGCTTTCGTAACATGTGCAGTGTGTTTTTGCATTGCATTGCATTTGCATTGTGATTTTGTCTTGTTGAAATATGCATGGACGTCCCTGGAGAAAATATCGTCTTGAAGGCAGCAAATGTTGCTCCAAAATCTCAATGTACTTTTCTGCATTAATGCTGCCATCACAGAAGTGTAAGTTACCTTTGCCAAGGGCATTGACACAACTCCATACCATGACAGACCCTGGTTTTTGGACTTGTTGCTGCTAACAGTCTGGATGGTCCTTTTTGTTTTTGGACTGGAGCACACGGCATCCATTTCTTACAGAAAAAGGCCTGGAATACTGATTTGTCTGACCACAATACACGTTTCCACTGTGTGATGGTCCACCCCAGATAGCTTAGAGTGCAGAGAAGTCAATGGTGCTTCTGGACACAGTTAACGTAAGGCTTCCTTTTTGCACAGTAAAGTTTTAACTGGCATTTGTGGATGCAACTCTGTATTGTAGAACTTGACAAAGGTTTGCCAAAGTAATCCTGAGCCCATGTGATTATATCAACTATAGGTGAATGATGGTTCTTGATGCAGTGCTGTCTGAGGGATCAGAGATCACAGGTGTTCAGCTTAGGCTTGTGCCCTTGTCCTTTACGCACCAAAGTTCCTCCAGATTCCTTGAATCATTTAATGATATTATGCACTGTAGAGGGTGAAATATCTAAATCCCTTCCTATCTTTCTCTGAGGAACATTGTTTTTAAACATTTCAATAATTTTCTCACGCATTTGTTGACAAACTGGAGCTCCTCAGCCCATCTTTACTCCACAAAGACTAGGCCTTTCCTGGATACTGATTTTGTACCAAATCATGATTATTATCACCTGTTGACATCACCTGTTTCAAATCACAGTATTCTTTTAATTATTTTACCTCATTACTAGCCCTAAATTGCTGCCATCCCAACTTTTATTGATACGTGTTGCAGGTCTGAAACACAGGAATGGATGTATATTAACAAATGAAGTGAAGTTGACCAGACAAAACATGAAATATCTTGGGATCATACAAGTCAAAGTAAATGTAGAAATCACTGCTTTCTTTTTTTATTTGCATTTTCCATACCATCCTAACTTTTTCTGATTTGGGGTTGTAATTAGCTAAAATATAGACTTTCGTCTGGGGGTTAATAATTTTCTTAGCTGCTCCATTGGCAAAGCATCATTTATAGTTTGGTCTTACTTACAGTGGGGCTTCAAAATTTGTGAATCCTTTAGAATTTTCTATATTTCTGCATAAATATGACCTAAAACATCATCAGACTTTCACATAAGTCCTAAAAGTAGATAAAGAGAACCCAGTTAAACAAATGAGACAAAAACATTATACTTGGTCATTTATTTATTGAGAAAAATGATCCAATGTTACATATCTGTGAGTGGCAAAAGTATGTGAACCTCTAGGATTAGCAGGTAATTTGAAGGTGACATTAGAGTCAGGTGTTTTCAATCAATGGGATGACAATCAGGTGTGAGTAGGCACCCTGTTTTATTTAAAGAACAGGGATCTATCAAAGTCTGATCTTCACAAAACATGTTTGTGGAAGTGTATCATGGCACGAACAAAGGAGATTTCTGAGGACCTCAGAAAAAGCGTTGTTGATGCTCATCAGGCTGGAAAAGGTTACAAAACCATCTCTAAAGAGTTTGGACTCCACCAATCCACAGTCAGACAGATTGTGTACAAATGGAAGAAATTCAAGACCATTGTTACCCTCCCCAGGAGTGGTTGACCAACAAAGATCACTCCAAGAGCAAGGCGTGTAATAGTTGGTGAGGTCACAAAGGACCCCAGGGTAACTTCTAAGCAACTGAAGGCCTCTCTCACATTAACATTAGCCAATGTTCATCAGTCCACCATCAGGAGAACACTGAACAACAATGGTGTGCATGGCAGGGTTGCAAGGAGAAAGCCACTGCTCTCCAAAAAGACCATTGCTGTTTGTCTGCAGTTTGCTAAAGATCACATGGACAAGCCAGAAGGCTATTGGAAAAATGTTTTGTGGATGGATGAGACCAAAATAGAACTTTTTGGTTTAAATGAGAAGCGTTATGTTTGGAGAAAGGAAAACACTGCATTCCAGCATAAGAACCTTCTCCCATCTGTGAAACATGGTGGTGGTAGTATCATGGTTTGGGCCTGTTTTGCTGCATCTGGGCCAGGACGGCTTGCCATCATTGACGGAACAATGAATTCTGAATTATACCAGTGAATTCTAATGTCAGGACATCTGTGCATGAACTGAATCTCAAGAGAAGGTGGATCATGCAGCAAGACAACGACCCTAAGCACACAAGTTGTTCTACCAAAGAATGGTTAAAAAGAATAAAGTTCATGTTTTGGAATGGCCAAGTCAAAGTCCTGACCTTAATCCAATCGAGATGTTGTGGAAGGACCCGAAGCGAGCAGTTCATGTGAGGAAACCCACCAACATCCCAGAGTTGAAGCTGTTCTGTACGGAGGAATGGGCTAAAATTCCTCCAAGCCAGTGTGCAGGACTGATCAACAGTGACCGGAAACGTTTAGTTGCAGTTATTGCTGCACAATGGGGTCATACCAGATACTGAAAGCAAAGGTTCACATACTTTTGCCACTCACAGATATGTAATACTGAATCATTTTCCTCAATAAATAAATGACCAAGTATAATATTTTTGTCTCATTTGTTTAATTGGGTTCTCTTTATGTACTTTTAGGACTTGTGTGAAAATCTGATGATGTTTTAGGTCATATTTACACAGAAATATAGAAAATTCGAAAGGGTTCACAAACTTTCAAGCACCACTGTACTTCGAGTAAGCAGTTCTAATTGTTGTAGTGATGTTTGTGCTGTGGTTTTTCTCAGGTTACAGGAGGATGATTTTGGTTTATGAGTAGGCAGTTAATTGATGCAGAGAAGCAATGTGGTGAGGGCTGTATGACGCCTCTTACCAGAAGCCAACCGTGAATCACTCAGGCGAAGGGTGACAGAAACACGGCACTCTGGAGATTTACACTCAGATCACCATCACTTACAGGAGCCCCAGTGATGAACCATACTGATCTGTCTGCTAACTCTCCCACTCTTTCTCCACATCTCAGTCTTCCTCTCAATGCAATTACTCATGATTCCTCTGTCAGATGTACAGTGTCTTTGTTTAATACACTTTTAAGCCATTTGCAATCTTAGGGAATGTTCAACACATGGAAGGAGAGCAATAGCTTTATTGACTCTGTGCTTTAACAGATTTTCTCCTTGAGCAGGCTTCTTCTGGAACTTCTTCTGCTTGTCATTTTGTTTGCTCTGCTAGGAGTGACCCAGATGTTTCTGAATAGATTGGATTTCCTTGTTCTTTTTGCAGGCCCTGAAGGACTCGTCTGTGCACCCAATGGATTCACCATTTCACCACAGCCCATTGAACAGAGATGGATACAGGGCAACTGCAAGGCTAAGGGTGGTGACCCTTTCGACTGTGAGGGAAAATAGACTTGTTCAGGTTCAAGATTACAACATCATTTTTTGCACAGCTTCAGGGTGAGTTTGATGCAGAGCTAGTTGGCCAGTCACGAAAGAGTTTTAAAGATTATTTCCTTTCTCCATAAGAGATCAGGGTGGTTTCTGTAGTGTGTGTGTGTCTGTTTGTGGGGGTTTTTTCATTGCATTATTCCTAAAGATGAGTAACCATATACCTTATTCCCAAACATGGAGGTGTCCCACTTGCTTTAAATGTGAGATTAACAGTGGTCTTTTTCTGTGTTTCCTGCATGTAATAAAACTGGTTCAAAATGATAACACCTTGAAGTGTTTTCATTTAGAAGGCTTGATCTGACTTATTTAATGTTGCAGGTACTGTAGATTTACAGTACATGCCAATTAATATATGTGCTTTATAATAAAGACAAAAGTATAAAAAGATATGCTTTTTGTTGACAGTTGAAAAGTTGTATCTGCTTTAACCTTATTTAAAGTTTATAATGTATGAATTAATATTTAAATAAATATTACCTGTCTGATAGAACCTTATAATTCCAAGGTTTTGACCTATTTTTGATGCTATATTCAAAGTCTTCTTACTGATTTTTTCTGTCTGGTTAAAGTTGCAAAGATATTGATGATTTCGAATATAACATACATTTGACTACTGTCCCAAATTTCTTCTCCTTCTTAGTTATTCTTACATATTCTACCTAGACAAGACAAAAGTCGCTGTTTAAAGTTGTGATCTGATCCTGAAACTTTACAGTTAGATAACATAATATCATTAATTGAGCCTGTAATCTTAGATATTAAAATCAAAGAACTGATTTTGCTGTGTTTATAGGCTATTTTAGAGAAAATGGTTAGGCATTGCTCGATCTCTTTCTCTTTCTTCCCCACACCCATAAACTGTTACAGGTGCTCCCACACCTCGATGGTGTGGAATATTTTATTATTGTACTTGAGCAAGGTTTTCAGGTATCTGTAGTTTACTTGAGCATTTATTTAGTATGTACTTAGCATTTATTGGATTTTCTACTCCTTTTCAAATCAGGTTCATTAGTTTTAATGCATTTTGCTGGGATTATCAGTAATCTTTTTTTTCCACCACTGCATGTGTTCCCAACATCAAGACCGATTTCAACTTAAAGGGATGCGATGATAACACGTAGAAAAGACGACACTGATTATACCAACCCAATGTGGCACCCCTGACTCTGAACCAAAACATGAGCTGTGTTCAAATTCAGCAAAATGAGTTGAACAGTTTTTCTTTGAACTTTTAAATTTGAACGTTTTTGTGTAAACATTCCAAATTGATTGATTTTAAATACCTCACACTTTAGCTGTATGTGATGTACACTCTTCAGACTCTTCAAGTAAGTTGTTAGCAAGCATGTAAGGAGCGGCTCAAAAAGTAAGGATAACTATATATTAATGTTATATACAGTACTGTTGGGTTGTCAAGGTTAGCACACTGGACATAGCTAATCGATACTGATTGCATGTTCAAGTGTCTTATTTATTTGTCACAAAGTACTTAGCAGTTAAAGTATCTGCAGTGGAGCACCTTATATACAGTATTATTTCAGAAATGATTTGAGAGTAGTGTGGGTTTGCCTCCTTAAACTTGCACATGCTGAACCCAGATTAATAATTATATTATATTATATTATATTATATTATATTATATTATATTATATTATATTATATTATATTATATTATATTACAACCCCAATTCCAAAAAAGTTGGGGCATTGTGTAAAATGTAAATTAAAACAGAATGTAATGATTTGCATATCATAGAAACCCTATATTTTATTGAAAATAATACAAAGACAACATATCAAATGTTGAAACTGAGAACGCATTGTTTTTGTAAAGATATATGCTCAGTTTGAATTTGATGTCAGCAACACATTTCAAAAAAGTTGGGACGGGGCATGTTTACCACTGTGTTGCATCACCTCTACTTTTAGCAACGCTCTGTAAACATTTGGGAACTGAGGAGACCAATTGCTGTAGTTTTGAAAGAGAAATGTTGTCCCATTCTTGCCTGATACAGGACTTCATTTGCTCAACAGTTCAGGGTATCCTTTGTTGTATTTTGTGTTTCCTAATGCGACAAATGTCTTCAGTGGGACACAGGTCTGGATTGCAGGCAGGCCAGTTTAGCACCCAGACTCTTTTACTGTCGAGCCATGCAGTTTTAATATGTGCAGAATATGATTTTGGATTGTCTTGTTGAAATAAGCAAGTCCTTCCCTGGAAAAGATGTTATCTGGATGGCAGCATGTCACTCTAAAACCTGTATATATCATTCAGCATTATTAGTGAAGCAGCACAATTCAGCAGAATGGTGCATTCCCAGATGTACAAGCTACCCATGTCATGTGCACTAATGCACCCCATACCATCGCAGATGCTGGCTTTTCAACTTTGTGCTGATAACAAGCTGGATGGTCTCTTCTCCGCTTTAGCCCGGAGGATGTGGTGTCCATGATTTACAAAAATAATTTCAATTCATCAGATGACAGGACAGTTTTCCACGTCTCCTCAGTCCACTATAAATGAGCTCAGGCCCAGAGAAGGCGGCGATGTTTCTGGATATTGTTTATATCTGGTTTTAACTTGCATTTGTGGATGCAGAAATGAACTGTTTTCACAGATGATAGTTTTCGAAAGTGTTCCTGAGCCCATACTGCGATTTCCACTACAGACTCATGTATGCTTTTAATGCAGTGTGCCCTGAAGGCCTGAAGATCACAGGCATCCCATGTCAGTTTTCAGCCTTGTCTCTTCTGTACAGTGATTTTTCCAGATTCTCTGAACCTTTTAATGATATTATATACTGTAGATGATGTGATCACCAATTTTTTTTTTTTTTGCAATTTTACATTGAGGAACGTTATTCTTAAATTGTTGCACTGTTTGCCCATGCAGTCTTTCACAGAGCAGTGAACCCCTCCCCATCTTTACTTCTGAGAGACTCAATCATGTTACTGACCTGTTGCCAATTAACCTAATTAGTTTTGTTTTGGGGGGTTTTTCCACATTGCATAACTTTTCCAGTCTTTTGTTGCCCCGTTCCAACTTTCTGAAACCTGTTGCTGGCACTAAATTCAAAATGAGCATATATTAAAAAAAAACATATACTATATGATTTCTCAGTTTCAACATCTGATATGTTATCTTTGTACTATTTTCAATGAAATACAGGGTGTACATAATGTGCATGATGAATACATAGCATTCTGTTTTTATTTACATTTTACACAGCATCCCAACTTTTTTGATGAGAGTTGTATATTATATCCATCCATCCATCCATTATCAGTAACCACTTATCCTGTGCAAGGTCGCACGCAAGCTGGGGCCTATCCCAGCTGACTATGGGCGAGAGGCGGGGTACACCCTGGACAAATTGCCAAGTCATCGCAGGGCTGACACAGAGACAAACAACCATTCACACTCACATTCACACCTACGGTCAATTTAGAGCCACCAATTAGCCTAACCTGCATGTCTTTGGACTGTGGGGGAAACCGGAGCACCCAGAGGAAACCCACGCGGACACGGGGAGAACATGCAAACTCCACACAGAAAGGCCCTCACCGGCTGCTGGGCTCGAACCCAGAACTTTCTTGCTGTGAGGCAACAGTGCTAACCACTACACCACCATGACGCCATATTATATTATATTATATTATATTATATTATATTATATTATATTATATTATATTATATTATATTATATTATAATAGACGGAGCATACGAAGGAGGGAGAGGAAGCAGAAGCGGGGCCGCAGGTCCGGTGCTATGCTAAGGCTAAGAAAACAACCACACAAGCCACCTCTACCAAGCCTATATCTCTCCAATGCCAGATCCCTGGTGCATAAAACAGATGATCTGGAATTACAACTCGCTGGAAATCACTATGTTCGGGACTGCTGTGTTTTAATTATCACAGAAACCTGGCTTCATCCAGAAATACCCGAAGCTAGCTTGCAGCTAGCAGGCCGCACTCTGCTCCGCTGGGACAGGACTGAGAACTCCGGTAAGAGCAGAGGAGGGGGGCTCTGTATTTACGTGCATGATAATTGGTGTAACAATGGAACAATTATAGATAAACACTGTTCCCCAGACCTCGAGTACATGTCTGTAAGATGCCGGCCTTTTTTTCTACCGAGAGAGCTAACTGTGGTGATTGTCACAGCTGTGTATATTCCACCTGACGCCAGTGTAAACACAGCGCTCTCTCTCCTGCTGAACACCGTTAACAAACAGCAGCGGGCCCACCCTGACGGTGTTCACATAATAGCAGGAGACTTTAATAAGGCCAACTTGAAGACTGTACTGCCGAAGTTTTACCAACATGTTAAGTGTTCTACTAGAGGGGAGAACACTCTGGATCATGTTTACTCTAACATCAAGCATGCGTACAGAGCCATACCCCTCCCCCACCTCGGCCAGTCAGACCATCTTTCCCTCCTGCTCTCCCCAGCCTACACCCCCCCTCAGACGCAGAGCCAGGCCCACCACAAGGACTATCACAACCTGGCCTGACAATGCACTCTCCAAACTACAGGACTGCTTTAAACAGACAGACTGGGACTTGTTTGAACACCAGGAGCTGGAGACATTCACAGGAACGGTGCTGGACTATATCAAGTTCTGCATTGGGAATGTGACGGTGGATAAAAACATCCGGGTCTTCCCAAACCAGAAACCCTGGATGACCAGCCAAGTCCACTCACTCCTCAGGGCTCGCGATGCTCGCGATACAACAACCTCATCGTCAACAACAACCTCATCGTCAAGTTTGCTGACGACGCCACAGTGGTCGGACTCATCTCAAAGGGAGACGAGGCACCCTACAGAGAGGAGGTCCTGAAGTTGGCAGCCTGGTGTTCAGAAAATAACCTCGCTCTGAACACCAAGAAAACCAAAGAGCTCATTGTTGACTTCAGGAAGCACAGCACCGACCTAGCCCCCCTCTACATCAACAACGTGTATGTGGAGAGGGTCCACACCTTCCTGTTTCTTGGCATCCTCATCTCCACCGACATTTCCTGGTCAGTAAACATCACAGCAGTCATTAAGAAGGCTCAGCAGCGGCTACACTTCCTGAGAGTCCTCAGGAAGTACAACCTAAACTCCAACCTTTGCTGCTGACCTTGTACCGCTCATCCATCGAGAGCCTGCTGACGTACTGTATTACAGTATGGTATGGCAGCTGCACTGCTGTAGACAGGGAGAGGCTCCAGAGGGTAGTTAAGGCAGCACAGAAGATCATTGGCTGCCCTCTCCCCTCCCTGATGGACATTTACACCTCCCGCTGCCTTAGCAGAGCTAAGAATATTATCAAGGACAGCTCCCACCCTGGCGTTGATCTGTTCAACCTGTTGCCCTCAGGGAGGTGCTACAGGTGCATCAGGACAAAGACAAACCGATTCAAAAATAGCTTCTTTCCAAAAGCCATAACCGCCCTGAACTCGGATATGCTCTGACTTTATAGTCTATTTATTTTACTATGTGACTCTCTTCGTGCAATAATTTATAATGTGCAGTACTTTATAAGGTGACTCTCTCTGTGCAATACTTTTATAATGTGCAATACCTCACTCCATAATGTGAAACACAACACATTCACCTCACCTCAGGACTGTGCACCTTACACACAACACATATACCTCAGGACTGTGCACCTTACACACAGCACATCCACCTCAAGTCTGTGCACCTACCTTACCTTGCAATACTTCATAAATGTGTAATATTTTATTTTATTTTATTTTATTTTATAATGTGACTCTCTCATGCAATAATTTATAATGTGACTCTCTCTGTGCAATAATTTATATGTGCAATGAGCAATACCTCACTCCATAATGTGTAACACAACACATACACCTCAGGACTGTGCACCTTACCCCCCTTGCACACTCCCCCCCCTTTTCCCCCCTTCCTTTCTCTCTCTCTCTCTACACGCTGTTTGCACTGTTATTGGAGATGCTTTAATCTCATTGTACATGTGTATAGTGACAGTAAAAGCATTCTATTCTATTCTATTATATTCAGTTAGATTTGCATAGAAACAGCAAGTAGAAATGTCCTTGAAAGGGCTACTTTTTACTTTTTCTACTTTGAGTACATTTCACAGCCTGTACTTTTATACTTTTACTTGAAAAAGAAGTTGAATCAGTGCTTCTACTTTTATCAGTTTTTTTTACACAAGTATCTGTACTTCTACTTCAGTAACAAAAAAAAAGATGTGAACTTTTGCTACGTTTGTCCCACACCATAGAGCGCATAGTACTGGAAATATTCATTTTCAAAACTACGGTGCTACACAACACACTGTGCAAGTCAGCTCTCTCTGATTTTACTGGTAACTATGCCCCATTTGGCTGTACTTGCCATACAGACCCCTTGCGCATGACATCACGCATCACGTGAAATTCCTCCTGGGGGATAACCAGACACATGGGCATCGCCACCATTGAATGTGAAGAGGACGTGGACACCCTCCCATGGCGGCACGGTGGTGTAGTGGTTAGCGCTGTCGCCTCACAGCAAGAAGGTCCTGGGTTTGACCCCCGTGGCCAGCGAGGGCCTTTCTGTGCGGAGTTTGCATGTTCTCCCCATGTCCGCGTGGGTTTCCTCTGGGTGCTCCGGTTTCCCCCACAGTCCAAAGACATGCAGGTTAGGTTAACTGGTGACTCTAAATTGACCGTAGGTGTGAATGGTTGTCTCTGTCTATGTGTCAGCCCTGTGATGACCTGGCGACTTGTCCAGGGTGTACCCCGCCTTTCGCCCGTAGTCAGCTGGGATAGGCTCCAGCTTGTCTGCGACCCTGTAGAACAGGATAAAGTGGCTAGAGATAATGAGATGAGATGAGATGAGATGAGATGAGATGAGATGAGATGAGAGACCCCCCCTCCCACATTTAACATAAAATATTAGTTCACCCAGCGCCGTTTCTATTGCTTCATGAAAGAATCCATTCCACTTGATCGATAAGAGAATCCACTCCGGGTTTTCCAGGCGTTACCTACAACAACTCACCGCGCGCGAGTGAATCTCAGTGCAAGCAGAGACATTTTGGTGCAGCTGCTCGAAAGTGGAGGAGGTGACATCAGCCCCATTGCCACCTCACAATGTCTAGCTTTTGCTAAAACCTTATTCTTTTGTTATATGCCCTCAAAATTAACCCTAGGCCACGTTAAATTAATGTTCAACTAAACAATGAAATAAGCTTAGCCTAATGGGGTATTCTTGGTTGATGATGAATTGTTTGCAATATTTGCTCCCAGACACAATGGACATAAGGAAATTCTTTACAAAGAAGCGGAAAGTAAGTCAAAATTTCCCCACAGGACAGGGTTTTTGGGTTTTTTTGTCCCAATGGAAATGTTAGTGCAGTTAGCTGGCTAGTCAATGTTAGGAGATGTATCAGCTAGCTTAATGTTAGCTATCGTTTAATTCAAACCCAGTAGGCCTGCTTTACTGTAATCTGTATTCGAGTTGAGGGGGGATGGGGGGGGATGCCATCCCCCCAGAATAAAAAATGGTCAAAACCATCCCCCCTCTAAAACGGGCATCCCCCCTCCCTTCCCTTGAGCAATTTTATCAATAAATGTGGGCATTACTTCTATTTAACATTGGAATTAGAAATGCCATTCCACGTAGCTTTGCTGAAACTGAGCATACAATAAGCTACCGCGAGAGAGGGCACGCGCAAGCGAAGCGTTTGAGGAGGTGACATTCAGTTGGGGTTCCGTTATTTTTTATTTCATTCGGTGTCAGTGACAGCAGCGGATTGCAGCATCATGGCCAAGCGGAGTGGACAGCAAGACCTAAGCAAGTTCGGATTTAAGATCGCAAGAAAAAACATTTCAGGAGGTAAGTCAAGAGTTACGAATATCAGTCCCACTTTCTGTGAGCCCACTATCATGCTGTAAAGTTACCGATATGTAGCCTAATTTGTGGGCGGCGGATAACAACACAGCTATCATAATGAATGTTAGTTTGGAGTCTAGCCAGCTATCGATAGCTTACTCAGGTTCATGTTAGCTTTGATTTCTTGTATAAGGCCATTAATTTAATCAGCCTGGACGTTCGTTTGTTATTCTTCAGGCAACAAAAAGTGTTATTCAAGACAGGAAGGCTAAAATAAATGACACTAGCAGTTTTGAAGGCTTCATTGCCTCATTAGAGAGCTGGTCACAACATGTAAGGCTGATTTACAATTTACTGTTGCTTGTTTTAGCTTATTCGTTACCTACCTACCTCTGTATTTAACTCAATGTTCCCAATGTTCAGCTTTGAATAAAAATTCTATTGACTTGATATGAAAAGATTCAGTTGTTCATTTACATTGCCTGCTGAGGTTTTAATAAATTATTTACCAAACGATTTAAAAGGAGTCTACCATGACTATGAAGTTACACTTCAAATTGGTCATCTGCATTTCACTCTAATATGGAGAATGTGGTAGGTATGTCAGCCAGGAGACTGACTAAATATGACACATGACATCCACACTGTGCATGTTTTACAGTAAAATACCAGTGTATGTTTTTTACAACAATAAAAAGGGTACACAGTGTGTACTACACACTTTATCAGCACAAAATACCGTATCTGGTAAATGAACAAGGTCCACAGACCTACGTTCTGTGCAAACCCTCCTAAAAGCAAACCAGTTTCCCACCGACGGACCGACCGATGGGTCAACACGCGACTAAAAATTTCACTATCCCCCCTGGTTTGATTTTATAACTCGACCACTGACTGTAATGCCAAGAATGAGGTCAAGTCTGCTCTGATGATATTTATTGATTCCCTGTTGTGATTTGAAGAACTTGTTTTGTCTGGTCTTTGCCAGTTTTCTGGAAAGTAAGATGGGAAATCAGTGTATGGGGAAGGAATAGTAGAAAGGAAAGCAATGGAGAGAGATGGATGTTATTCCAGGTGGATTGTGAAGGAAAGGGGGATAAAAGTTATGAAGTGGTAGAAATTGTGGTGGCACCAATGTAAGAAGGAGTTATATCTATAAATCTATTTGTTATACTAATCTGTAAATGTTACTGTAGTACCACCATTGCATGTAGGCTGACAAAACTGCACTTGTTCATTGTGTGAAGTTCTCTTTTATGTGTCATTGCTTGACACAGTGTGATTTTATGTTATGAAGACTGCATGATGCCATGTCATTTTTGTTATGAGTATCACTAAATCAGAAAAAAGTAAAATGCACCCACTAACTTCACTGTTGGTGGTGAACAAAATTGCACCTGTTCATTGTGTGAAGTTATTTTTTATGTGTCACCTTTGCTTGACACAGTGTGATTTTGTGTTATGAAGTTTGCATGATGCCATGTCATGCCTGTTCATAGTGTGAAATTATGAATATTCTTATTTTTAAACATACAGTTGAGTGTCACTATTGCTTGGCACAGTGGCATGTTGTGTTACATCTAAAACTAAATAAAAAAGGAAACAAAATAAAAAGTAAAATGCACCCATAAAGTCACTGTTGCTGATAAATTGTGTCACGTTCATCTCATTATCTTAGGCATACCAGTGGGTTTAAAAACAGGCTGATGAATATATGGACTAGTTGAATGAGGACTTATTGTTGAGTCTCTAAAATAGTCATTGAATTAAGTGACTTTTGTAGATAAAATTAGGTGTTTAACAACCTGTTAAAAATACACCAGAATGCAGGAAATGGCATTTAATTAATTAAAAATTTTCTGGGGGAGAACCCCCCGCCAGTGTGCCCCCCCCATTAAAAATGCTTCTGACGCCCCTGACCAGACACCATCTTTCCTGCAAACAAGGCTTAATCTGTCTTAAATACAGATTTATGTGCTGTTTTTGGTTGTTCCAATTGTTCAAATAGAGAAAAAGATAAAAGGCATTACCGTCTCCCTGGAAGTTTGTCTTAAACTTCTGACTGTGGCTTAGAAACTTGACTTAGGCATTTCTTTAGAAAGGAAATATCTCTTATCCGGGAGTAGGAGATTTTTTTCAGAGCAGTAAGAAGAACCCAGTATTCCGTTTTATCTGTAACTGTCAGTGAATCCCTTTGTTTCACTCCAGCTTCAATAGCCCACAACAACGATGCTATGTGAGACCAGCTCTCTCCAAGGCCTGCCATCCATTTGCAGTGTGTGACCATGATCTTGCCATTTTTTTCACTGTCAATCCACGGAGTTGAAGGTTTTTCAGTCATTCTTTGTGAGTGGTTAACCTGGAATAGAATATGGGTTGTATTCAGTCACATGACTTTTGCTTGTGAGTTTACTTCCGGTGAATGAAGTGGTGGTCAGGCAAACCAATCTGGCTGCCATTATGCAAAAAACTTGTGAAACCATCCCCAACTATTTTCGCAGTTTCAAGGCCAATGCACAGTCAAGATACCTTCAGAAAGTTGCTCTTTGCGATGGGATAGATCCTTACATGTTAACAAAGAAGGATTTTTCTGATGAGTTGGAAAATTATCCATCTGTTGAGTTCCCAACATCTCAAACTACCTGGTGCTGCAGACATCGTTCTACACGGACAAACAGATGAAAACCTGGAAGAGCATGAAGGTGTACAGCTTCTTATATGTGACTGGGTGAAAAAGACCTGGGGATCAGGGCACTACAAGATAAATCCTGTATCGTTTTTGCCCGAGTAAATAGGCATTTTTGGGCTCTTTGTATGCATCTTTGCAGTGGTTGCTAGGACGCTACAAGTTTTAGTCTCAGGTGTAAACAAACCACAGCTGCTCAATTCTCAATCGTCCCTGCTCTTCTCGTCCAGCAAACGATAAGGGTTTTTTTAGAAAATACAGTGAGAAGGTACATTCCAACATCGATGTAGGTAACACTAGGTCACAAATCTACATCATCACTCCATTTGTTTCAAGGAATTTTATACGGATCATAACCACTAATAAACTCTAATTTCTGTGTATATCTATCCTTTGCTTCTTTCTGACTTAGATTATCCAAGTAATCTGGTAATAAAGGTTTTTAGCGGTAGTTTTCTTTGAACTACAAACATCTGACAGCTTCAATATTACTTGTCTTCAGTATGTGTTCAAAGTTTGCTTATCCCCCTAGACAATGGCTGCTAATGTAAAAGTGACGTCAGTGCAAGGAGTCTATAGAATGCAGAAACCCAACTTCTAATAATTATTATGTATTCTATGTATCTATGTAAGACCTTTTCATTAAACATCCTACAGCTGGACATTACTGTAGTCTCTGCTATGCAGCAGCATACGGTACTATTTGTATGGACCAAAGTCAACCCAACTGCTGCTGATAGAGTCGACTGCAGCTCTTCACTTGTAGGCCCTGATCACTGCCAGTGATTGATCCCCTTGTTTTTATCAGCTCTAATTAAACATTTACAGCCACAGGCTCCCTGTTGCTCAATGTAATTTCCTCTAAATTCAAAAGTCTTGCAGCCCAAGAAATCTTTATTATTGGCAATGAACCCAGTGTGATAATGAGCAAATAGGATGAAACACCCAGTTTACCAGCCCCCTGTCTCCATTTTTGGAGAGGAGGGGAAAATGCAGAGAAAGAGCAGGAGGAGTTGGGGGAAGACAGGGACACATCAATGGCAGAAGCTCATTACACAAAGATAAGGACATGTTCACAATCATGCTTGCATTCAGGGGGAATGGGAGCTATTTACAACCAGCAGTACAAATAAGAGAGAAGAATATTATTTTGCTGGTTAGAAACTGGACGACACAGTAACACACAAAGACAGTGAATCTTTCAAAGATAGATTTTGTGCTTTTTCAAGGGATAACACAATGCCTGCATCTGGATCTATTTAGTGCTTCACATATTCAAACTTGTGTCTGTATTAAACCCAAAGTGGGTGTGACCTAATGTGAGGTGGGGTTTTTTTGTTTGTTTGTTTGTTGTTGTTGTTTTTTATTAAATACGTGCCCTACCACTTTTCCCTAGAAACACTGGAAAAGGCCAGGGGGGAAACAGAAGTAGAAACGTATGCTTTGCATCTGTTTAGAACACATCATCTGTTCATTCCTAGTAATGTATATGCATTTGGTTACATCCCTAATGCCTATACTATTACTGGAGAAATAAAATCAGGGGCAAAATAAGCTATTGAGTTGTTTGTAGATTAGGCCCAATCATATTTAAAGTTATTTGAAGTAGCCGCTCTGCTTTATGTATTCAGTGCTGTTGAAATGCTAAAAATAAAAAAAAATAATAATAAAAAAGACTTGATGTAGCTCTCGATGTAACCTACAAATAGTATCATAAATATAGCAAATTTGATAGAGTAGCTGATGTATTAGATAAAGACTAGAGAATATAGGTTTGTGCAATCAGAAAAAGTATGATTTTGCTTTATAATGGAACCGATATTCTTATTGTTGCTACACTGTCAAAGAGTTAAAAAATTATAGCCCATGTTCTGTGTATTTATTACCCTGTGCGTATTGTTCTATTGTGTGTAAACTTTCTCCTGCAATCATCTCACACTGTTGTGTATTTGCACTTTATATACTGTAAGTGGGTGGCACGGTGGTGCAGTGGTTAGCACTGTTGCCTCACAGCAAGAAGGTTTTTTGTTCGAACCTCACAGCCAACTGGGGCCTTTCTATGTGGAGTTTGCATGTTCTCCCTGTGCCTGCGTGGGTTTCCTCAATGCTCAGTTCAAAGATATGCACATTAGGTCAACTGGCTACTCTAAATTGCCCTTAGGTATAAATGTAAGTTGGAATGGTTGTTCATTTCTGTGTTAGCCCTGCGATAGATTGGTGACCTGCCCAGGGTGTACCGCACCTCTCACCCAAAGTCAGCTGGATTGGCTCCAGCTTGCCCTGCAACCTAAGCGGTATAGATAATGGATGGATGGATACCTTTATGTATTGCACCATAGTCCTGGAGAAACAACACTTTTTTCCAATGTATACAAGCTATATAGAGGAATAACGATAAAACCCAATTAATTGATTTATAATTTAAAGGCCTATATCATCGAATTCAGTATCAATTTTAAATGTAAACTTAAACTCCCACTCACTTTTATTTCTTGACCAAAAATCCTTCACTACTGTCAGTTAACTTCAGCTACTTTCTCTGCTTCTTCTTGCCTGTAATGTATTAGTAATATATTGTTCATCCATCCATTAGCTATACCACTTATCCATCAGGGTCATGGAGTACACACTGGACAGATCAGCAATCTATCCCAGGGCTAACACAGAGACAAATAACCATTCATACTCACACCTCTGGGAAGTTTAGAGTAGCCAGTTGACCTAGCGTGACCTAATCCTGTGTGTCTTTGGACTGCAGGATCAAACTTGAGCACTTGGAGGAAACCCATGCAGGCACGAAAAGAACTTGCAAAATCCATACAGACACAGAAAGGCTGCGATCGGCCATTGCTGCTCTGAACTGAGAGTGCTAACCACTGCACTACCATGCCGTCCCTAACATGTTTCTTAAATAAACTCAGCTTTAAAATCTCCCTACCTAACTGCCCCCCAGAACATTTTTATATCTGTCCAGAGGTTGTGGAACTGATTGAAAATTGTATTATGATGAACACAATCTTATACAGGGGCAGCACGGTGGTGTAGTGGTTAGCGCTGTCGCCTCACAGCAAGAAGGTCCGGGTTCGAGCCCCGTGGCCGGTGAGGGCCTTTCTGTGTGGAGTTTGCATGTTGTCCACGTGGGTTTCCTCCGGGTGCTCCGGTTTCCCCAAAGACATGCAGGTTAGGTTAACTGGCAACTCTAAATTGACCGTAGGTGTGAGTGTGAATGGTTGTCTGTGTATATGTGTCAGCCCTGTGATGACCTGACGACTTGTCCAGGGTGTACCCTGCCTTTTGCCCGTAGTCAGCTGGGATAGGCTCCAGTGCGCTTTCCAAAAACAAAAACAATCCCGCCAGCAAAAATAGGGAAAAAAAAAGGAGCGATCTCACCTCTTCAGATGTTGGTTTAAGTCCGACAATACATTCCTCAAAAAGGGCGTAGAAGAACAAAGTAATCCATCAACGTGTAGCATTCAATTTATTCCGGACCATTAAAGAATTCTGGAGGATATCAGAATGTTGGCATACCGGCTTCCATCTACCCCCATTCATTCCTCTTTCCATGTCTTTCGTTTTACGCTACTGATTAATAATCAAAACTTTATGTGGCTGATGCTACAGAAGAAGGGGTTTATGCGCATGCGTCTACTTCTTCTATTGTTCTGGTGTCTCCGATGGGACTGTCTTACAGTGCACGTAGAGGTGTGGCATGTGTATTGCATAGTTTTCAGCAAGAGCTGCGTTGCCATATGTACCTGAAATTTTACTGATCCGTTGCCCATGTGGACGCGATATTTAAAAAAAAAATCTTGTTGCCGTTGTCGTGTGGATGTAGCCTTGGTAAGCTTTAGGCAACATCTTGGAACTTCAGCAGTTGATGACTAATGCTACAGTCTCTACTTTGACTTTGCAGAGCAGTACAGCCAAGGTAAACTGGCTTAAAGCATCAGCATCAGCAGCCTCCCCAGGTCCTAGCACCATACACACCCTGTAAATTATGAATTTGGAGATATGATGGCATGATTGAATAATGAAGAATGAATGTGCTAAAACTGTTGATGATTTAAACTAATAATGTATATTTTTAAGGTGTAGGGCTTTGGGGTGGCCTAGCAACAGCCCTGTCTACATATACAGGGTGTTTCAAAAAGTTTGATATCGTTTCACAATCTAATAACTTTGCCATGTCTCGTTCAATTGACCTCAAATTTTAATGGCATGTGTGGAAACAGGTCAAAATTTTATGTTTAATGTTTTTTGTTTTTATCTTTATAGGTATAGAAATGCCATTCACTGGAAAAGAAAAGGCATTGTGCGTGTTAGAGTACATTCGAACACAGTCGAACAAGACTGTGCAGCGTCCATTTATGAGAGAATTCTCTAAAAATGCACCAACTGCAATGCAGATTTGGACATGGCACAAAAAGTTCAAAGAGGAAGGCTGTCTGTGCAGGACAAAAGGATCTGGATGACCACCAGCATCGGAAGAGACGGTCGAGCGGGTTCGCGAAGATTGAAAATTTGTGAAATCGTTCATGGAATCCACATACCTTTGAATTTCTCATTCAGATTTTGAGAAATAAATCTTATATTGCTCAACATTGAGCCTGTTCAGTTTCACTTGCCTAGACTATGTAGTTTCTGGGATATTTACATATCGAATAATATCAAATTTTTGAAACACCCTGTATATTGTCTATATTATGTGTACTACATGTTATATCTGTCCACATGTCCACAAATCTGAAACCACAGGAGCACCTTCTTTGTCCCCTCCGTGCTTATGTATTAACAACATTAAAGCCAATCTGATGTTACAGAGCAGGGAAAGCATTACTCTTTTAAGAAGCACATGGCACTATCTGTCTCCATCTCACTCAGTGTGGGGCCTAATGGCTCTGATTGTTCTCCAAATTCAATTTAGTCAGGATATTACCGTTACATGAGCTCTCCTTAACAATGCCATTTCCCTTGCTTATACAGAACATTACCCAGCAAGGCTTGGTTCCTCAACACTAAAACCAAAAATGTCTCTACAATCTTCCAGCTCCATGAACAATGGTGACATGATTGGCGATTTCAAACTGTATTTAACAGACTTAATTGAAATCCAACTGCAGAGCATTCTGGATGTATTTGGCTATAAACTGCCCTACTTTCAGTGTAGTGACGCGCGGAATGAAATCAATCAGAAAAACAATTGTATTGCATGATTGCTGATGATCATCTCACACATGGACGGGGACACACACACACACACACACACACACACACACACACACACACACACACACACACACACACACACACATATATCCCAACATGCAAACAAACAGGTCTGCAACAATCATATCAGCATGTTCTTTCCTGTCACCATGAAGATGTAAACTCACAGGTAAAGATTGTCATCTCTCAAGTCAAATGAGTATAATGGTTAATGAAGGGAGATGATATTTGTTAGCAGTCTGGTTCCCTGTGGTGCTGTGTGAATGAGCTTTCTCATAATGGTCAGAGTGCATTGTGTGGACCAGGCTGGGGAAGTTGCACAGGCCAGTCCGGCTGATTATTTTAACAAATAGCATTGCTATTCAAGTCAACAGAAAGGTTTCCAGTGACAGCTCGCATGACAAAAGGTCAGAGGCAGGCTGCTTGGCGTTAATTAAGTAAAATTGGTGAATGTCAGAACTACAAAGGTCAGTGCTAATCCCCTGATATTGTCTGGTCTCCTCCACTTCTATGCTATGAGAGAGTGAGGTAGGGTGGGGTGTGGGGGCTCTGCTGAAAAGATTATGCATCCTATATTCATTCAGGACTATTTAAAGATTAATGCAGCAACATGCTGCCAACTGCACCACCAGAACAGTGAGAACATTTGAATTTAGAAATCACACCTATGAATTTAATGCAGAAAATTAAAATGTCACATATACATTTTTAAAATCTTGAATAAGAATATTAGCACAGTAGGTGATACTGGTACCAAAGCATCTTTTAGAAGATTATAGAGATTGAAAACCTCTATGAATGCATTCTCTAGCATTCTACAACAAATGTCCCAATTAGTAACGCAAGAAGTTTGCTGTGTGGTGTGGCTCCACATCCGCTCATTCTTTGATTATTGGCGATCTCTGGGGAGGCTGTGACACAAAACAGCCCCGGCTCATTTATAATGAGCAATATCTCAAGTCTCCTCTGTGTCCTGCATTGATTATTGTTAGCCTTTTGCACTCACCATAATGCCTTATATAATTGCTCGACCCACATGCTAGTATTCAGTACAATAAGTAATCTTAAGTAGAAGGTAAGACAGCAGTGTAGGGCAACACTGAATTAATCACTGCAATTCAACCCTGTAACAACGGGGTAATTAATCAGGTACTGAGTAAAAAGATGCATATACTCTAGAGTTGAATACACTTACAGTCACAAGGAAAGAGACAGACTGACAAACAGACAGAGATTGTGTCAGTGTCAAAAGTAGTGGAAAAGTGTCAGAATGCGTGGTTGCACTCCCTACCAGTTTGTATGGCTGTATTGGGGCTCTGAAGGCATTGTTGGCTGCTGCAGCTCATCACAGGCTCCCGCTCCGTGGAGACCACGCATTAACTCGTCAGGAGATCTGACAGTAGCACAATGCCACCATACCAACTCCTTGCGTGCACAAATCTCATTTCCATTACAATTAAAGCCTTGCCAATGGATTCAGAATGATGTTTTCTCTGCAGGGGACTAATATGCCTTTCCTAACAGTCTGATAATGTAGTGATCCAGGTGGCTACATCCTCTCCCACCTACAGTACCTATCCTCTTACACACACACACACTTATGTGCCAGAATGTATCTCACTGAATGCTTTAACTTTCCCACAAAGTCTGTATGTGTATGTTTTCCCTGAGGTCATGTGTTCATTGCATTTGTTAAAGAACCTGTGGAAATTAGGCTTGGTAGCTACTCCTCATGGAGTAGTGTAGAGATCAGGCTTTAGATTGTATCTCGGATTTTCCCACTCCAGCATAACGTCTCAGCTGACTCAACATCACTCTACACATCCATACTCAGAATAAAGCCCATCTACAGATTTGATTTGAATCTTATTTTATTCAACAAGTCTTAACCGCATAGAGTTCCAGTAATCTTCTGAAGGTAGATACAGATACAATTTCCAGCTTCAGTATATAATATATATTGCCTGAGACCATTAAGAAAAATTTTTTCATAGATCTGACCTCAGGATGTAAGTACTGGTAGAGTGAAAAAAAAAATGTGAGAGCAGTAAGATTTCGAAGAGGGAATAGAGATGAGGAAAGATACGCTGTAGAAAATGATTACATTTCAAATCATACACACAGGAGAGAGCTTCAGAATTGTTCCTACAGTATTCCTTTTGCACAATGCAGAGTTAAATTTGTTAATTCAACAGAGGCGTTGTTGCTGCATATGTGAGGCTGGTGATGAGGACTTTGCTTGTGGTGGAGATGGAAGAGGACAACAGGAAAGACACAGCAGGAGTGCAGTTATTTGCAATTACACCAGGGACTCCGTAGAGCGCAAAGAAAATGCACTCTACACAAAACAGGACATCCCAGTAATTTGGGAAAAAAAATTTTTCCCTCTTTCCCTCATGCTCAACATTAGGCCTGAATTATTTATGCAGGTGCCTCAATGTATTTTTAATCATGAGACAAATTGAACAGTGAACAGGGCTGCTGTCATTATTATCTGTTGGTCATGAGAGTATATCCTTTACTCCAGCGTGCATTTTAACCCAAACTGTAATTGCTCATTTTTCAGGAAATGATTAGCATAAAAGGGTTGCATTACAGCAGGAATGTGAAAAGAAAATAATTAGTGCTCCAGCACAAATCTAATTTGGAGAAACATGGTAGCCTTTTAGCGAGAGAGCGCTCGTGTTGATGATTAGGCTGGGTGACATGTGAGGTGACAGAGGCCTCTGATCTAGAATGTTATGAAGTTCTGGGTTGTTAGTAGAAAGGGCTTATTCCGAGGACCGCTTGCATCCTACCTCCAGGTGTTATTCTGTGATGAGGTTATCCAAGCCTCTCTTGGAGGTGTGGAATCATTACTGCTCTCTAAATGCTTCAGTGATCTGTCTAGGCCAGGAATACAGACATTGAAAGAGAAATGATAAAGTCAGTAGGGAGAGAGAGAGAGAGAGAGCGAGAGAGAGAGAGAGAGAGAGAAAGTTACATCAAAAAACATCCAACTTCAAGTCCTTGAGTTTCTGTTCATGCATTTCATTTTTCTTTTTTTAGACAGCAAGTGTAGCTGGGAGACAGACATGGTGTTACTGGACCAAACATCCCCAGAGAGAGAAAGGTTCTATCACAGACAGTAGCTGATACAAAAGTGATGAGACTGATGATTGGGAAGGAAATGTCTGCAGTTACTAAAATGGACTATAAATGGTTTAGATATCGCAAATAAAGAGCAAAAGAGCAGATATTAAAGTACCATGGATTTCATTGTTTGTCTCTTAATGGACAGAGCTTTCCTTTTTTTTGTCCAAATGATGCAATCTTTTTGTGTTCCAACAAGAATCAAGATCAACAACTGTATAGATTTTATGATTTTGTTTCTGATTATTTTCTCTGAGCCATACTGCAGCTCATTAGACTCCAGTTAGTTGAAATGAAATGATATCATAGCTGAGATAGTGACTTGTGATGCCCCACTGACCTGAAAATGATTCACTGTACTATGATCTCAAGCCTTAAGAGACACAGTGACCCAAACATTACCTCACATGGCACAGTATGACAAGTCACTGGGTTCATTACACATCATCAGTGCATTATGAGGCTAGTAAATGTAACCAGTGACATATTGAGCTATTGAACTTGTATATGGAGCACACAATAAACTAATACCTGGACCAGCATGACCTAATGATCTCATATTCCTCTGAATGTAGTGTCCATTCTTTGGATTACCAGTGCAAAATGTTGTGTTGAAAACGGAGCACAGCAAGGTTCCTTTTGTTTTGCACTGCGGTTAGGAGCATTTGGAGGTCTGTAGAGAGATGTCAGGAGAAAAGTGTTCACGTTGGATGGCGTGCTTAGGTAATGTTCTCAAAGGGTTTGCCGAACAGTCTTCTACATCCTCGTCCTCACAGCCCCCCCAACACTGCCTCATCTCATACATAATGCACACAGTGCTCAACTCATTTCCACACAAGACAGCAGCAGTGTTATGAAATGCAAGTTAATGGGTAAACTAATTGCAATAAACAGGAGTGGTGTTTAGTGTGTGCAAGCTCTTTAATAGGGAAAACAGACCTAATTAGGGAGTGGTGGTGATGTGACAGCGGGTGCGGAGCAGGCTTTTCCATTCATCATTGGGGGAGGAGGGGATTTAAGCCAGTGCTCTGATCATCAGTATGGCTGGACCTGCAAGTGCTCCTTAAAGCGAGCCGCTTCTGCTATTGATCTACTGCACTATGTGCCACCAGCAACCTGAATGAGACCTTCCAGTCCTAGTCATCAAAAAGCCGTTGATCTTTTATCACCTTTAAATGACACACACACACACACACACACACACACACACACACACACACACACACACACACACACACACAGATACCTAGATATACAGATATGAGGACACAATACAGGTAAGCTCATGGATCTACGGTAGATATACTCAGTAGCAGGCGTACTTGATCACACACATTCACTCAAAAACTCACACTCTGAACAAGCAGAGGTGCACAAGTGTTTGTGCACAAACAAATGCTCAATAATGATGCTGGATCCACTCTCATTGCTTTTTGATGAGTGGGAATTGAAAGAGCAGGCTGCTATGATGTGGTCTAACAATGCTGGCCCTTATTTGCATTAAGAGCAACCAGGTAGTCTGGGTAATGGCTTTGTGGCTTTGCAATGGATGTCTTTGAAGCTGCTGAATCAATGTGCCACTTCAAAACTTCATATCCTTCCACACAACACTCCTCAGGCTACTCAGGCACTACCAGGAGACCAAAGCAAAAGAGGAAGAGCAAAAATGGCCTCAGGCATTTTCCTTTTTGCCCAATTCCAGTATAACAAATATTCCTGTGTGGGTGTCAGACCCAGTAGATATCTAAGAGCATGAAAACAAGTCGGAATGCGCACATCATCTATCCACATTCACTGGATATGAGCAATTGCACGCTTTGATTGGCTACTGTACTACGAGGATATCAGCTCCTATCCGGTGAGTAGAGAAAAACAAATTAGCGGAGCGTGTTGCTGAACCAACCAAGCAGAAATAAAACCTCTACTTGAAAACAAAACCCCAAAAAACACAAAAAAGCAACAAACTAGGGAATAAAATTATTTGATGGTAAGAACGTATCTTTTTTATTTTTCAAGAATTATTATTATAGCATTTTTCACAAATTGCTACTGTCATTTTGCTGGTTTGTTTACATTCTAAGCGGAAATTATTTTGTCGAACATTTTGTACAAAGTTTTTATTTATCGAATTTGCAAAAAATACAAATAAAAATGCTCTGTTTCTCAAAATCCAAAGAATGTGGATAGAATAAAACAGTTATTCCACTTAATCTCATCATACATGGCTTATAGCCAACTTGGTGCTACGTGCCTCATTGACTATCAACTCATGTATGACTCAATTTTGTGGAATAACAGCTCTGGAAAAAATTAAGAGACCACTGCAAGATTATCAGCTTCTCTGGTTTTACTATTTATAGGTATGTGTTTGAGGAACATGAACATATTGTTTCAGTCCCTAAACTAATGAAAGCATTCCTCCTAAATTCCATATAAAATATTGTAATTAGAGCATTTAATTGCAGAAAATGACAACTGGTCAAAAAAAAAGATGATGTGTTTTCAGACCTTGAATAATGCATAGAAATCAAGCTCATATTCAATTTTAAACAACACAATACTAATGTTTGAACTTAAGATGAGTTCAGAAATCAATATTTGGTGGAATAACCCTGACACAGCTTTAATCACAGCTTTCATGCGTCTTGGCATGCTTTCCACCAGTCTTTTACATTGCTCTTGGGTGACGTTATGCCACTGCTGGCACAAAAATTCAACCAGCTCAGCTTTCTTTGATGGCTTGTGACCATCCATCTTCCTCTTGATCACATTCCAGAGGTTTTCAGTGGGGTTCAGGTCTGGAGATTGGGCTGGCCATCACAGGGTCTTGATCTTGTGGTCCTCCATCCATACATTGATTGACGTGGCTGTGTGGCATGGAGTATTGTCCTGCTGGAAAACCCAATCCTCAGAGTTAAGGAACATTGTCAGAGCAGAAAGAAGCATGTTTTCTTCCAGGATAACCTTGTACATGGCTTGATACATGTGTCCTTTGCAAACAAAAATCTGCCCCATTCCAGCCTTGCTGAAGCACCCCCAGATCATCACCGATCCTCCACCAAATTTCACAATGGGTGTGAGACACTCAGTGCGTTTACATGCACATCCAAATCGAGCTACTGTCGGTAATCAAGCTAAGGGTCCCAGCAGGGGTGCCAGAGAAATCCAATCCTACATGCACACAAGGAAATCGAGCTATTGTGTGAGGTACATTGTGCACCCAAGCCACAGGTGGCGCTACATGCCCTATCGTGTTGGTACACTTCCGGTTGTCATCATGAAGAGCTATTCAAGAGTATAAACAAAGTTATCAGCAGTGTTGCCAGATACTGCTGACGGTTTCCAGCCCAAAACATGTTCAAATCCGCCAAAATGCACTTAAAACCTCCCAATCTGGCAACACTGGCAGTTCCGTGTTCACAAGTTCCGTGCTCAAGCTGTTAGGCTTGCTCTAACAGACTGTATGGCTACAAACTGTCCTGCGCAGAGCACTGTTTTGTAAGACAACTTATTTTGCACAATTGTATATTTTTCTAAAGTCCATTTTTTGCTTACAAAAAATTTTTTTTTTTGCTTACAATTTAACTTGTCTTAATAAACACACAAAAAGTTCAATTGTTTTGTTTTTATTGACATTCTTCAGATGTTGGACATATATACACACACACACACACACACACACACACACACACACACAAATACAATGACTTGTTTATGTACACAATTCACAGCTATGCAACAGCTGTACAGATGTATTTGGTGATACAGTAAGTGAGCTAAATTTTAACAGTGCAAACAATGCCACAAAAAGAAAAGATTCATGCTGTGGTCATGATTCATTGTCATGCCGACTGAGGCTGTTGTGTTTCCCACTTGTGGTCTCGTCACTCGTCACTTCCGGAAGGGGCAGTGCTGAAGTAAGTAGCTCGACTACGTAGCTCGATAGGGTATACATGCACTAAGTAGCTCGGCTAAAATCGCATAATCTAGGTCGTGTAGCTCGATTACGAGAAATCAAGTTCGGTTCGATTTCAGCCGAGCTAAGGTGTTCCCATGGCATTTAGAACTTCGATTTCAGTCGAGCAACGGCAGAAATTCGATTTTCTCTATGTGCATGTAAACGCACTGACAGTGGCTTATAGGCCTCTCCAGGTCTTCATTTAACTATTAGATGACCAGGTGATGGGAAAAGCTGAAAACTGGACTCATCAGAGAAGATTACCTTACTCCAGTCCTCTATGGTCCAATCCTTATGGTCTTTAGCAAACCTCAGCTTGGCTCTTCTTTGCTTCTCATTAATGAAGGGCTTTTTTTCTAGCTTTGCATGACTTCAACCCTGCCTGGAGGAGCCTGTTTCAAACCAACCTTGCCGTGCATGTAACCCCAGCTGCCATTTGCCATTCTTTTTGGAGGTCACTTGATGTCATCCTGTGGTTGTTGACTAACTGAAGGAGTTGACAATTATCCCAGTCAGTGGAGAGTCATTTTTGTCCTCTGCCAGTCTGTAACTTTGTTGTCCCCAATGTCTGCTGCTTGACCTTGTTCTTATGAACTGCCGTCTTTGAAATTTTGAGGATGGAAGCAACCTGATGCTCACTGTATCCCTCTGCCAGTAAAGCCAGAATTGAACCCTTCTTTTTCTCACTCAAAACATTTCTTTTTAGCTCTTTTGACATGATGAATAGATTTTTTTTATTCCAATTAAATTTAAAGTACTACTAGCACTGTTTTTGCTATCCAAACTGGTCCTACTGCAAGAGGATAGTGATGACCACAGCAGTGGTTTTCCTTGTCAAATAAGATTTGGTTCAGGTGATCGCCTAATCAGTACCTCATTAAGTAAAATGAGGTGTGCTTGTGTTGGAATTCCAGCACAGACACTGGAATGAAATAGCTGCCATACGTAGAGATGCTGATTTAAGAAAAAACTGAAGTGGTTTCTTAGTTTTTTCCATATATATATATATATATATATATATATATATATATATATATATATATATATATATATATATATATTAGTGCATAGTTAATTCATTCATTCATTCATTCATTCCACCACATACAACACATTAAATATCATCAGAACAAGCTCCATTCATACAAATACAGGGATTTTCACATTCCACTGTAGATAAATTGCGTTAGGAATGTGTTAGTAAAAAGAGGAGCCAGGCCCACTATTAGATGTGACTGTGGAGATAATGTGAAGAATGGAAGGTGATGGTTAGTCATTACAGCCATCAATGCGGGTCCTAGAAAATGAAGCCTGACAGGCCCAGCTTCTTCCTAGAGACATCCTGTCACCCAGCACCAAAGCAAAGGGTAAGTTGATTAAATGGGACCTTTTCCAGTATGCTTGTTTGTTTAGCTCTCATAAAAAACAGCTCTCCCCATTATGAAAAAGTAACTGAGGAGCAGAACAGCAGGCAAGCAGCTCAAATGGATAGTGTAATTGGGAAGCAGATAGTATCCTTAGCAATGGATGACCTGTATGGAGGGTCCCAACGGATGTGTCAGGATCATACTATCCACGCAGATTAACATAACTAAAATGACGTGCCAACTCTGGGATGTTCCAAGGGACACTAATTATGGAGCCAGAGTTTAAATCGATACCTTAGAGGAAACACAGAAAAGAAAGGAAAGGAAAATCCAAATTACAATTGGCTATGTTTTTTTCTACAAACACCTCATTAGAGAGAGACACTGTAATCATTGTACTGCTGAAGCTTCTGTCCCTGTGTCTAATGCCAGCCAATTTGCTCTGTTTGCTCAAAAGGCTCCGCTGTGGTTAGTGCCGATGCATCGCTTTAAATTTTAATGTTTCAAGTTCACACTAGAGGCTTCTGGGGGCCCATCAAGGCAGGGACAGGAGCCAGTTGTCCATCTCTTCTCCAGACGGATGTGGAAGTATTACATTAGATGGTAAATCAACACCAGCCTTGTTAATTATTCAGCAAAACAAAGTGCTGCAGTCATAGATACTCTGCTGTGTGCCTGTGCAATGTTTAATCTATATAATGTATCTGGAGGCAGAGAGTTGATGAAAGAAATGGGAGGGTAGAGAGTGGAGAGGGTGAGAGGTGTGAAGTAATGAGGTAGACAGGGACAAGGCTGGTGGGGCAGAGTAAAACACACATAAGGAGAGACTGAGCAATGAGAGTGAGACACTGAGTGATTCGATTTGGGACAAAAATAAACATACGAGAGGACACATTTCAAAATGTGCCATGATGAATAAAAATGGCTAATCATCAAATACCAAAGAAGGTAAAATAACAGGAGAATAAAAGGAAGGAAGGACGTTTCTTCAGTTCATTGCTACCATTGTTATAAATCACTCAAGTCTTTGTTACACTGCACATTCATATAAGCAATACATTATTAGCACAATACAGTTTTTTGTTATTTTGCTATTCTAAACCTTGAAATCACTTCTGTTCATTCCCACGCTTACATATAACTCTATCTTCACTTAGTTTCATGAACATAAGTAATTATGAATGCAAGTAAGCACACTGACAAATGAGCTCCTTCTTTTAAAACACCAGCATATAGCAAATAATTCTAGTACACACAATTATAGTGATGTCCTGACAGTCCAAGAAGCACCACTGCTGTTATTAATAAAACATACTGAGCTGAAATAGAGTGAGAGATGAGTCGTTAGAGGAGGATGTGCCTGCATAAGGTCTCTGAATTGAAGCTGTAGCAGCCACAAGCCTAATTATTAAAACGAGTCAGCTGTGCTGTGTGTCTGGGCTACATTCATCCGGCACTGTCCTCCTTCTGTTGCCCACCAGCCTGTCCCACTCTCTTCCTGAACCCAGCCTTCTGTCAGCCATGCAAGTTTGGAAAGTAAACGAGAGAACACAGCAGCCTAATGAGTGAGCTCTGTATCATTCTCTGTGCATAAATCTAGGGTTCTTTTATATGGATTTATGTGCATTTTTTTTTTTTTTACTTTGAGTGACTAAAAGACTAAAGATGTGGAAAGTTATGTGGATCCATGTACAGATTTTATTTAGGCTCTTTCCCCTAGCATAATTGTTTGTAGATATCAGGGAATAAGTGGACAGTTAAAGAGGCATTGGATGAAACTGAAACTCTTGTGGTCAGAAAGTTAAATCCAATAAAATTTGAATGGCTTTTCTTTTTGACCTCACCTTCAATTCCTTCTGTGCATAAAGCCCCACCTACCGGAGTCCCAGATTTCATCCACATTGGTTAAGTAGCAAGCTATAATTGTTCATCTATTAGCCACCTGGACTTAGAACATGGATCAACGTTCAGACAACCCCATTTTGTAAAATCTTTAGAACATACATGCATGGACAAAACACAAAAAAAACCCACAATGGTAACTGCATAATTAGGACGCAACAATATCCCAATGATGTTGTTGTAACTTAAAGTGCATACAGTATCACGGGTAAATTCAGGAGCAAGATCAATGTAATTATCCTATTTTATATTAAACTTTGGTCAAATATCTGTAACGTTCTGCATTCCCTGCAATTTTTTTACCTTGCGCAATACCAGAAAAATTCAGTTGAAATCAAGCCATTTGAGGCGTATTGGTCCGCCTCTGAAAAAACTTGGCATTTGGGTTTCCGAGGAAACATTGATTTTTGTGACATCACGTGCGGGACGCCTCCCTCTGAATCCTACGTCAGCGCTGGTTTGTTTATGAGAAACGACCTGGTGGTTTTCTGCAAATTTCTTCAACGTTATCGCGTAATTATTAAAATGATTAACAGATGTATCGTAGGAGGGTGTAGCAACACCAATCATGATGGGATTAGTACCCATCGTTTTCCAAAAGACCGGACAATGAGAGAGAAATGGGAGCGCTTGGTCTACACAGGCTGTGCACTGAAACCGTGCAAAGCTCGCGCAGCCTGCTGGCGCTTCCGCAGGTAACGTCACGAATCTGGCTCCAGACTCCCTTGGGATTTTTCCAGATGCGTTTTGTTATTTTATTTTTTTCTGCTGTAGACAGATGGCCTTGTGCAAAATTACCCTTCTGGATGAGTGTGTAAAGGGACATCTCATCTCATCTCATTATCTCTAGCCGCTTTATCCTTCTACAGGGTCGCAGGCAAGCTGGAGCCTATCCCAGCTGACTACGGGTGAAAGGCGGGGTACACCCTGGACAAGTCGCCAGGTTATCACAGGGCTGACACATAGACACAGACAACCATTCACACTCACATTCACACCTACGGTCAATTTAGAGTCACCAGTTAACCTAACCTGCATGTCTTTGGACTGTGGGGGAAACCGGAGCACCCGGAGGAAACCCACACGGACACGGGGAGAACATGCAAACTCCACACAGAAAGGCCCTCGCCGGCCCCGGGGCTCGAACCCAGGACCTTCTTGCTGTGAGGCGACAGCGCTAACCACTACACCACCGTGCCGCCCACGTAAAGGGACATACTTTCATATAAAAAAAACAAAAAACAAAATTGGTCCAGAATATGCCCTTTAAATACCTCGCTTACGGGTGTAGTTAGCTCTCTTAGTTTCTGCCGCTCACTTTATTGATGATGTTAGCATCAAGGTATAGCTTAGCTCTAGAGTTAGCCTGCTGTAGCATACATTTATTGCCACCTGGAAATAAGTGTGAACTACGCCTAGCTAACTTGCACTGGCATTAACTTTTAATTGCAATCCTTGTTTCCATTTTGCAAAAGAAGTTGCAATATTGGGGATGGCATGGTGGTGTAGTGGTTAGCACTGTCGCCTCACAGCAAGAAGGTTCTGGGTTCGAGCCCAGCGGCCGACGAGGGCCTTTCTGTGTGGAGTTTGCATGTTATCCCTGTATCTGCGTGGGGGTGCTCCGGCTTCCCCCACAGTCCAAATACATGCAGGTTAGGCTAATTGGAGGTTCTAAATTGACCGTAGGTGTGAATGGTTGTGTGTCTCTATGGCTACATCCACACGGCAACGAGATTTTTTTTTTTAAATATCGCGTCCACATGGGCAACGGATCAGTAAAATATCAGGTACATATGGCAACGCAACGCTTGCTGAAAACAATGCAATACACATGCCACACCTCTACGTGCACTGTAAGACGGTCCCATCGGAGACACCAGAATAATAGAAGAAGTAGACGCATGCGCATAAACCCCTTCTTCTGTAGCATCAGCCACATAAAGTTTTGATTATTAATCAGTAGCATAAAACGAAAGACGTGGAAAGAGGAATGAATGGGGGTAGATGGAAGCCGGTACGCCAACATTCTGATATCCTCCAGAATTCTTTAATGGTCCGGAATAAATTGAATGCTAAATGTTGATGGATTACTTTGTTCTTCTACGTCCTTTTTGAGGAATGTATTGTCGGACTTAAACCAACATCTGAAGAGGTGAGATCGCTCCTTTTTTTCCCTATTTTTGCTGGCGGGATTGTTTTTGGAAAGCAGTGAAAATATTTTGTAAGCGCGTTTGATGAACCAGGTTATAGGATTTGTTGACAACTCACATCAAGTTCGTTACACTTCTACCCGGCGTGAAGCACTGACAGTTATGTGGTTGTGACGTCATCGTAAACAAATCAGTTCTACTCATCCAGACGACTTCGCAACGGCGCCGTTGCCAGATTTTTCCACTCTGGAACCCGTTCTCAAAAGATTTCGTTTTGGGGCACCCAAAACGCCGGTGCCATGTGGACGCCAGGCCGAAACGATAAACAATTTTATCAGATTCACCTGAATCCGTTGCTGTGTGGACAGGGCCTATGTGTCAGCCCTGCGATGATCTGGCGACTTGTCCAGGGTGTACCCCGCCTCTCGCCCATAGTCAGCTGGGATAGGCTCCAGCTTGCCCGCAACCCTACGTTTAATAGATAAATGGAGTTCCAATATTTACTCTCCTTTCATTTCTCCTGGTACTATTAGGGATTTTTTTCGATAGCAATAGTAGTGACATTGGGTGTTTAGCACTGAATTCCACCATGACCGTTTAGCATGAACCTCCATTTTTCTTCAGATATATGATACACCTGATCACTTAACTTCAGCTACAATATGATGTTTTCCATATCTTTCTACACAGTTAAGCTCACCAGATTACTACAGGCTCACGTATACTGTTCTGCCAGAGCACTGCTTTGTAATACTAAGCCATTAACAATACCAACTCTTGTGCCTAAATCCAAACCAAGAAGCCAGATAAACATGAAGTATTCGAAAACGAAGAAACTAGATAATAGGGAAATACACTTTAGAATTTCTGGAAAAATTACAACAGGCAACGTTCTAGCAGGAGGACAAGAGGTTCAGTAATGGGTGTGTGGCATGTCGGAAGCCCTATGGGTTCGAACTTGCATGGATATGATAATGACCTTCTATTGAAAATTCGAGAGTTGCACAGTAAAAAAAAAAAAAAAACAGAAAAAATTAATTAAAATATAACAATGAGCAAACAAACAAATTAGAAATGAACAATGAATTTAAATAGCGATGGCCACATCCGATGCTTAGCATGTGTGCAATACAGTGATTTGGAATTCCACTGAACACACTTGCACACGATCTCCCCTTTCCTTATCTCCCCCGCTCAGCCTACAATCACTCGCCTCTCTATTCCAATTTATCTTATTTCTGGGTGATTGATTAGTAATGCTTTTTTATTTGTTTGTGGAGGAGACTTAATTAGATTTCACAGGTTAAAGGTCTACATACTGAAAGTTCAAGATAATCACTATTATTCTAATTAGGGGATGCCATTAAAACCAGTTGTTGTGGGACATTTGGGAGCAGATGAGGGCAGCTGTGTGTGTTACTGCATTCAGGTTCATTAAGACAGACTTGTTGTAGAACTAGAGACAAGTGTGGATAGAGACAAGATGATGCTTTTGAGAAACATGACATATTTGACCTAAAAATAGTTGAAGTCATCTTTGCCCTGAAGAGAAGGATATATTCTTTAAAAAAAAAGTAAGATACACAAATGTCAACATTATTTAAAATATACATTTACCATCCAGTTTATTAGGAACACCTGTACATTCATACGGTTATCTAATCGGCCAATCACGTGGCAGAAGGGCAATGCAAAAAAGTAATTATTCAGATACAAGTCAAGAGCTTCAGTTAATGTTCACATCAAAGATCAGAATGAAGAAAAAGTGTGGTCTCTGTGATTTTAACCGTGGCATGGATGTTGGTGCCAGAAGGGTTGATTTGAGTATTTCAGAAACTGCTGAGCTCCTGGGAAATACACAAGTAATAGTCTCTAAAGTTTACACAGAATGGCGTGAAGAAAAAAAAGGGGAAAAAACCATTGTGTGAATGGCAATTCTGTGGGTGGAAACACACACACATTGATAAGAGAGGACAGAGGAAAATGGCCAGATTGGTTTGAGCTGCCAGGAAGGATATAGTAACTCATATAATCACTCTTTACAACCGTGGTGAGCAGAAAATCATTTCAGCATGCGCAACATATCAAACCTTCAGGTGGACGGGCTACAGAAGATCACAAGAATCTGAGGCTCTCATGGATACAGACTCATCCAAACTCAACAGTTGATGATTAGAAGAAAAAAATTACCTTTTTTTTTTAGTCTTCAACTATCCATTTTCATTTTGTGCCCATTATAGCCTCAGATTCTTATTCTTGGCTGACAGGAATGGAAACCGATGTTGTCTTCTGCTGTTGTAGCCCATCCACCTCAAGGTTTGATGTCTTGCGCATGCTGAGATGCTCTTCTGCTCACCACAATTTTAAAGCTTGCTTATTTGCGTTACTGCAGACTTCCTGTCAGCTCAGACCAGTCTGGTCATTTACCTCTGGTCTCTCTCATCAGCAAGGTGTTTCAGTCTGTACACTCAGCTACAGAGTTTCACAACGTTCTGTGCAAGCACTAGATGTTTTTGTGTGTGTGTGAAATTCCCAGGAGATCAGCAGTTTCTGAAATATTCAAACCAGCCCTTCTGGTACCAGCAACCATACCACGGTTAAAGTCACAGAGATCACAGGTTTTCTTCATTCTGATGTTTGATGTGAACATTAAGTGAAGCTCTTGAGATGTATCTGTATGATTTTATGCATTGCACTGCTGCCACATGATCGGCTGATAAGATAATTGCATGAATGTACAAGTGTTCCTAATAAAGTGGATGGTGAGTGTATCTTATTAATAGCAAAAAAAAAACCTGATCCTCATACCTTTAACCGGGAAGAATCAAAGAAACAACTTGTTCTAAACCAGAGCTACAATGAGCTTCTTTTGGTGTATAAAAAAAAAAATTGCAATTAATTTCTCAGAAGCCCATTAGACATTTGACCTTTTTAACATCATGCAGGAGAATAAGACCAGATCTTTCATTACTACAGCATTTCAGTCCCATCTCTGCACATCAGTGGCAATGAGCAGATGACTTGATAAGAGTCTAGGTTATTAATAAATGTTCAGCAGCCACTGTAAAATAACAGCCGAAGTAGCCTCAGTGGTGGGAGCAGCTGAGCCTTTGTAAGGCATGTGATAAAATAATTTGGATATAAATGACCAGACAGCAAAAGTAGGTACTGATGGAATAAAAGGAAAAAAAAGGAAGACAAAAAGTAGAAAGCAGCAGAAGTAATCATTAATATGGCATGTCTCTAATGAGGGTGATAATCAAGCCACAGTTGTTATATTGGACACCTGGTAGGAATTCAGCATCAGTCACATTTAAAATTCATTTAGGTGCATGATTACATCCATATAAAATCCTATGTGATGGTCCCATCTGAAATCTCGAAATCTCAAGAAGCAAGAAAAATGAAAAATCATTAAAATAAAGGTAATAACTGGAACACATGTCTGGGGGAAGAAGATAAATAAATGTGCACTTTGCAACTGTGCATCCGCCAGTGGCAAGAGAAGCTTGTCTGCATGTGGCTTTAATTAGAAAGCAAAGCTTTTTTGACAGCAAATTGATTTTTAATTGTTCAATCCTGCTCTCACTCCAGGTGGCCCCAAATCTTCTTCATTTGCTGTTTTATGTGCTTTATGTGCAGGGTACAAAATCCCAGTACATTACAAGATGCTGTAGATCTGCCAGTAAATTTGCCAAATAACACAGACTCCACATTTCAGAGATATTTGGGCATGCTTAGGCATAATTGTCTGAGCAGCCTCCTGCTCTATCCAAGTGCCTGCACTCTGAAACAGCAACAATAAGGGATTTTCTGAAGATGGTCTGGTCGGCCTCTCTAATGGCTCAGACGGGAAGCAAATGTAATTTGAAAGCTGCAGATCTATGTATGCCATTGTTGTGGCATATTGCTGATCTAATTATTAACTATCACTGATGGTAGAACAGCACTGTGTGGATTTTTATTTTTATTTTTTTTCAGGGATGGTTTTATGATGGTCCCATGGAGCACTTCCTGGTACCAGGCTGCACTACTAAGCAGAGAGGGGGATCCAAGAGTGGGCACATGTCTCTCTGCCACTCCTTCATTAACACACACTGAAAATAATGTTTAGTAAGTACTGAAACCGAATTGAGATACGCGTTCATACGATCAAGAATTTCCTACACAGACAAACGCAGTTTCCATTTCCTACAATGTGAACGCATGAAAGCCAATCTTGAAATCAAAGCACAACATTCTTACCACATGCAGAATGGTCCAGTGGGAAACACTGGGGCAAAGACTACCTAAGATAAGGAAGAGACCGTGAACTGATTCTGGATATTGCCTGAGTTAGAACCTGCACTATGTAATTTTTTATTTTTTTATTTTCTGATTTGCTTTTAGAATGATTTATTATTTTACAACACATCGATATTTAGTTGTGCTGAGGGAAATGTCTTGATTTGAGCAAGGTCTATAAGGAGCAAAGATCATAATCAGGTTTAGAGAGTAATCAGTTCACAACCTCATTGTAGAAGCAGACTTTCCTTTTACTGAGGTGCCATTTATCGCTCACATTTTGTACAATTAAGGGGCAATTAATGCTCTGTATTGAACGGCTCTTGCAAATGGTGGTACTCCATCAAAGCTGAGCACACTAAGCTTTCACGTTACTACTCCCATCAAGAACATGTATCTGGAAAGCAGTAACATCTGGAATATATAGCTGGTCAACCTAAGACTAACATTAAATGTTCAAACATCAAGTTCAAATCAGTCACACAGAAAAATTTTGATTGTGGACCATGACCTTTCCTGCATTTGTTGCTCTCCCAGTATGAGGTGAACACAGTAAAGGACTGACCTTTGTAGAATTATTCTAATACTGCCTAATCTGAACAGTTGAAGGATATGCACCTAAAGCGATGTGCAAAAGGTTGCCCAATCCATGTGCTAGTGGCAACCTCCCAAGAAAAAGATTGTATACCAAGATACTGCAAGTTTACTACACAGTAATTCCTCATTAATGTCCCCTTGATTGTTTTCTTTTTATATTCATTACATGAAAAAACATTTCCGTCTACATAACATACAGATTGCAGTAATAAAAGTCTGTAATATATCTGAAGCAGTGAACACACAAATGCACGTGAGCAATGAGCACACACACATACCCAGAGCAGTGGGCAGCCATGCTAACAGCGCCCGGGGAGCAGTTGGGAGTTAAGTGCCTCACTCAAGGGCACCTCAGCCCAAGGCCGTCCCATGTTAACCTAACCGCATATCTTTGGACTGTGGGGGAAACCGGAGCACCCGGAGGAAACCCATGCAGACACGGCGAGAACATGCAAACTCCACACAGAAAGGCCCCCACCGGCCGCTGGGCTCGAACCCAGAACCTTCTTGCTTTGAGGCGACCGTGCTAACCATTACACCACCGTGCCGTATATCAGAGCATTTTACTGTTTCGGTTTCTCATGTATTCCGTAACATCAGCATGATGATTCTGATTGAATTTGCGTGAAGAGCTCAGATTACTGATAATAAAGTTGTCTATATAAAGCACTTTACATTAACATGAACTGGCATCACTTTTCAATACAGTATAGAATAATCCGTGGTGATTGAAATAGCCTCCTTTCCCTTTTTACAGCTACATATACATTTTTGCTAGCAATAGGTTTACCTTTTCTATATACAGGCATGGAGATAAAATGGCTAAATGCTGTTTGAAATAAGAGTTATTTATATTGAGAAAAGCACCAAAAAGTATTCTTTAATTTGTTTCTCTCAATGAACTTTTAAAAGTTTTATGTAGATTGAAAACAGATGGTTTCTCCTTTACCAAAAGTTTCAAGTAGAACCACTTTGTAAAGCTATAACCAAGTCTACAAAAGGAGCCTTTTTTTTTTTTTTTAGTATAGCTATGTAGGTGGATATGGAGTATTGGCTGTATTTGGCCTTTGACTGTGCTACAGTGACATCTTTTGGTGGTGTGAAATATCTGCAATATATCACTACGTTGGGACAAAACAAATCAAGTGACTAACCAGATTAAAGGTGACAGATCTGCAGAAAACAGGTTTAATAACAACACTCAACAGCACTCCCACACACCAGCAATAAGAAAGCCTCACCCACTGTTAAGCTGATGAGCTTTCTACAATAATAATAAAAGAAAAGTCACAAAAAACATGTTAAACTTTGAAGGGATCTCCTGAGAGATGTTTTGTACTTTAAAATCAGATTTTTTTTTTCAAAGGTTTAAAATAGAAAGCTGTGTTGTCAAAATAAGCTGTGCATTATCAAATGGAGGGCGGCACGGTGGTGTAGTGGTTAGCACTTTCGCCTCACAGCAAGAAGGTCGGGGTTCGAGCCCCATGGCCGGCGAGGGCCTTTCTGTGTGGAGTTTGCATGTTCTCCCCGTGTCCGCGTGGGTTTCCTCCGGGTGCTCCGGTTTCCCCCACAGTCCAAAGACATGCAGGTTAGGTTAACTGGTGACTCTAAATTGACCGTAGGTGTGAATGTGAGTGTGAATGGTTGTCTGTGTCTATGTGTCAGCCCTGTGATGACCTGGCGACTTGTCCAGGGTGTACCCCGCCTTTCGCCCGTAGTCAGCTGGGATAGGCTCCAGCTTGCCTGCGACCCTGTAGAACAGGATAAAGCAGCTAGAGATAATGAGATGAGATTATCAAATGGATTTTTTTAAAGGTCTATATTAATTCTTTTATCAGTTGGATCAGTTGTTTCAGTAATGTTCACACAGCAGAGCAAGACAGTTGGGAAAAGGAGTTGACACAATATTCTCAAAATTCCTGAGAAGTTTTATTTACTATCTGTGAAGAAGATTAACAGGTACATTCCACTACATACTTGCACATGTTTTCACATCATGTAGCCTAATGGACATGTGCTTCCAGCTTCAGAGTTCAAACATGTCACAACCACCGACCCCCATGAATTATTAATTAAAGTTATACAAGTGCAAAGGGAACACATAAAAAAGAAAGAAAGAAGTACGCTTTTAATATTGCAGTATAATGTAATGCTATGGGGCTAATAAGGATCTTCTAATACATTATGAGCCATTACAGCTTTAACTGCTTTTTGTTTTGGAGAATGTTGAACTGAACAAATGCATTGTTTGAACTCTTTGCTAAAAGCAATAAAGCATGGTTTCTTACCTGCACATTTACATTTATGGATATGAAATTTGGTCATTATGTGTAGTGGTTAGCACTGTCGCCTCACAGCAAGAAGGTTCTCGGTTCGAACCCAGCGGCCGGTGACGGCCTTTCTGTGTGGAGTTTGCATGTTCTCCTTGTGTCTGCGTGGGTTTCCTCTGGGTGCTCCAGTTTCCCCCACAGTTCAAAGATGTGCGGTTAGGTTAATATGGGACGGCCTTGGGCTGAGGTGCCCTTGAGTGAGGCACCTAACTCCCAACTGCTCCCTGGGGGCTGTTAGCATGGCTGCCCACTGCTCTGGGTATGTGTGTGTGCTCATTGCTCACGTGTGTGTTCACTGCTTCAGATGGGTTAAATGCAGAGAGGAAATTTCACAAGTGTGTGATGAATAAAGTTGTGCTTTCTTTCTTTCTTTCTTTCTTTCTTTCTTTCTTTCTTTAATATTAATCAGGTACAAGTGTTTTTCTGTGTATTATTTTCCAAACAATACATTCTTCCAAAGGGCGGCACAGTGGTGTAGTGGTTAGTGCTGTTGCCTCACAGCAAGAAGGTCCGGGTTCGAGCCCCGGGGCCGGCGAGGGCCTTTCTGTGTGGAGTTTGCATGTTCTCCCCGTGTCCGCGTGGGTTTCCTCCGGGTGCTCCGGTTTCCCCCACAGTCCAAAGACATGCAGGTTAGGTTAACTGGTGACTCTAAATTGACCGTAGGTGTGAATGTGAGTGTGAATGGTTGTCTGTGTCTATGTGTCAGCCCTGTGATGACCTGGCGACTTGTCCAGGGTGTACCCCGCCTTTCGCCCGTAGTCAGCTGGGATAGGCTCCAGCTTGCCTGCGACCCTGTAGAACAGGATAAAGCAGCTAGAGATAATGAGATGAGATGAGACATTCTTCCAAAGTAAGCTAAAGGTTTCATCTGTATTTTCAGAAATAAATACACATAGGTTTTGCTAGAAATAATTCACAATTGAGCAATGCTGAAATAAAAGCATAACAGTTTCTGGACATCCATATCCATCCATTATCTGTAGCCGCTTATCCTGTTCTACAGGGTCACGGGCAAGCTGGAGCCTATCCCAGCTGACTATGGGTGAGAGGCGGGGTACACCCTGGACAAGTCGCCAGGTCATCACAGGGCTGACACAGAGACAAACAACCATTCACACTCACATTCACACCTACGGTCAATTTAGAGTCACCAGTTAACCTAACCTGCATGTCTTTGGACTGTGGGGGAAACTGGAGCACCCGGAGGAAACCCACACAGACACGGGGAGAACATGCAAACTCCGCACAGAAACACCCTAATCACTGCCTCTCTCTTTTTTAAAAATAGTTTTTAGCTGGATAGAATTTATGAATGAGTTTTAAAAGAAATTTCCTTCACTTTATTGGTGATTAAGTATCGATTAGGTAGAAGCCAGGCCTTCTTCCTTACCATCCATCCATTATCTGTCACCGCTTTATCCTGTTCTACAGGGTCACAGGCAAGCTGGAGCCTATCCCAGCTGACTATGGGTGAAAGGTGGGGTACACCCTGGACAAGTCGCCAGGTCATCACAGGGCTGACACATAGACACAGACAACCATTCACACTCACATTCACACCTACAGTCAATTTAGAGTCACCAGTTAACCTAACCTGCATGTCTTTGGTCTGTGGGGGAAACCGGAGCACCCGGAGGAAACCCACGCAGACACGGGGAGAACATGCAAACTCCGCACAGAAAGGCCCTTGCTGGCCACTGGGCTCGAACCCAGAATCTTCTTACTGTGCAGCGACAGCGCTAACCACTATACCACACTGCAAAAAATTATCTTAGCAAGTGAAAATATCTTGAAAATCATTGAAACGATATAGCATTTCCTATTATAAGAATACAAGGCACCAATTCTGAGATTATTAAACCTAGTTCTAGATTGCAACCAACTTATTCTAAGATGTCTTATCAAGTAAAAATATCTGTCCATGCAGCAAGATAATTAAACTAGTATTACGTAATTTTCTCCTTAAATTCAGTTTTCAGTTTTTTGCAGTGCACCGTGCTGCCTGACATCCCTATCAGAAACTACAATTCACATCATTGCCTCTCTCTTTTTTTTAAACAGTTCTTAGCCGGATAGAATTTATGAATGAGTTTAAAAGAAATTTCCTTCACTTTATTGGTAGAAGCCAGGCCTTCTTCTCTGGGGGGGAGGAGGGGTAACAGGAGGACAGAGGACGGGAAGGAGCAGTAGCCTAGGCTAACAATAAGCAATACCAGACAATGTGCAATAGAAAGTGCAATATCTCTCCTACCGCCGCCCCCCTTCTCCCCACCTTTTTCCCCCTCCTTCCCCCTCCCTCTCTTCCCCATATCTTATTCTTTTTATATATTTGTATATGTAAATACTTAATTTATTTTAATTTATCTATAAGTTTTCTCTATTTCTTTTCTCTGTTTATCCTATAATGATGCTGCTGGAATCTTAATTTCCCTGAGGGAACCCTCCCAAAGGGATCAATAAAGTTTTATCTAATCTAATCTAATCTAATCTAATCTAATCTAATCTAATCTAATCTAATCTAATCTAATCTAATCTAATCTAATCTTACCATATCATCCACAAATTGCTTCCAGGATGAAATCACATACAGTAGTGTTGTCATAATATATGTTTAGACAGAAAACGTATAGATCCATTATTATTACCAGAATAACTGGAACAACAAATTTTACCTGTGGGAATGTACTTCCTGCATAGGATGAGGAGAGCCCACCTGCCCCCGCCCATCCTCACTACATTCTACAGAAGCACCATAGAGAGCGTTCTAACCAGCTGCATCTCTGTGTGGTGTGGAGGCTGCAGTGCCTCTGACTGGAAGAATGTGAGGAGAGTGGTGAAGACAGCGGAGAAAATCATTGGGACTTCTCTTCCCTCCATTCAGGACATTGCACCAAGGCGTTGCATGTCTCGAGCCAGAAACATCATCAGTGACCCCTCACACCCTCACTATGGACTGTTCTCCCCTCTGGCCTCTGGAAAGAGGCTCCGCAGCATTCGGTGCAGGACCACCAGGTTCTGTAACAGCTTTTTCCCCCGGGTCACCAGACTGCTGAACTCCAAACCCAAACTCTAAACTTCTATTTATAACTTGAACATTCCTAATTCCACGGGTCACTTTATACAATTGCACTTTATAATATTTTTTGCTGCTGCATAATTTAATTTAATTTAATTTAATTTAATTTAATTTAATTTAATTTAATTTAATTTAATTTAATTTAATTTAATTTAATTTAATTTAATACACTTTATATTTATTTCTGTGCTGAGCCAAATTGCAATGAAATTTCATTTGGTGTACACTTGTTGCATACTGAATGACAATAAAGGTTGTCTAAGTCTAAGGCCGAATCCCATTTCACCCCTTGGACCAACCCCTTGGCCCTTCCCCTCCATTTTGCGCGTTCACATGAAGGGGTAGGGGTATCCCAATCCCAGTTAACGCGGAGGGGTAGGGGAAGGGGGAGGGCTTCTGTACCCCTCCAAACGGAGATTTTCCTGGAGCTGACTCCGAACGAAGGGGTTTGAGTGATTTCCCACAATGCCATGCGGATTTCAGTGAGATTTCATGCGGATTTCAGAAAGATGGCGGTTCCCGCGGCGAAAGATTGTCATAAATGTATTTTCTCCATTATTTACGTGTTTTAAGTTGTTATCCAGAGGAAACACGCCGCTTGATTCGCTTTCGAGCTGAGAATGAGCAGCGATTTCTGAAATCCAAGCTGCTGCTAAAAAGCTTTGGGAGTGAGTATTGTTTTCGGTTGCTTTACTGCGTACGTTTTGTTCTGTTATTCTCGCTTTTATTGTTTACATGAGTGTTCTGACACCTCATTCTGTCGGATGTGGTGCACGAAGCGCCAAAGATATCCCATTCAGTGGTGTTAGTTAACAAATCACACCCTGCCAGCAGAGATTTCTGGTTCTGGCTCTGACTGTAGCAGCTGGTCGCAGCCAATGACGCATTTGGTCGCGTTTTGCTAACGTAAACGCTGACGGAGGTACGCGATGACGTATGCGATCGTTGAAGGGCTATCCCAATACGTAAGGGTTGAATTTCAAGCCCTATCCCTTGTAGCTCAGTTTCAAGGGGAAGGGCCAAGGGGAAGGCGGAGGGGAAGGGGGAGGGGTAGGGGTAGAAATTAGAATTGGGATTGGGCCTTAGTGTCTAAGTCTAAGTCTCTAAGTACGTCTAAGGCCGAATCCCATTTCACCCCTTGGACCAACCCCTTGGCCCTTCCCCTCCATTTTGCGCGTTCACGTGAAGGGGTAGGGGTATCCCAATCCCAGTTAACGCGGAGGGGTAGGGGAAGGGGGAGGGCTTCTGTACCCCTCCAAACGGAGATTTTCCTGGAGCTGACTCCGAACGAAGGGGTTTGAGTGATTTCCCACAATGCCATGCGGATTTCAGCGAGATTTCATGCGGATTTCAGAAAGATGGCGGTTCCCGCGGCGAAAGATTGTCATAAATGTATTTTCTCCATTATTTACATGTTTTAAGTTGTTATCCAGAGGAAACATGCCGCTTGATTCGCTTTCGAGCTGAGAATGAGCAGCGATTTCTGAAATCCAAGCTGCTGCTAAAAAGCTTTGGGAGTGAGTATTGTTTTCGGTTGCTTTACTGCGTACGTTTTGTTCTGTTATTCTCGCTTTTATTGTTTATATGAGTGTTCTGACACCTCATTCTGTCGGATGTGGTGCACGAAGCGCCAAAGATATCCCATTCAGTGGTGTTAGTTAACAAATCACACCCTGCCAGCAGAGATTTCTGGTTCTGGCTCTGACTGTAGCGGCTGGTCGCAGCCAATGACGCATTTGGTCGCGTTTTGCTAACGTAAACGCTGACGGAGGTACGCGATGACGTATGCGATCGTTGAAGGGCTATCCCAATACGTAAGGGTTGAATTTCAAGCCCTATCCCTTGTAGCTCAGTTTCAAGGGGAAGGGCCAAGGGGAAGGCGGAGGGGAAGGGGGAGGGGGAGGGGTAGAAATTAGAATTGGGATTGGGCCTTAGTGTCTAAGTCTAAGTCTCTAAGTCTAAGTACGTCTAAGGCCGAATCCCATTTCACCCCTTGGACCAACCCCTTGGCCCTTCCCCTCCATTTTGCGCGTTCACGTGAAGGGGTAGGGGTATCCCAATCCCAGTTAACGTGGAGGGGTAGGGGAAGGGGCAGGGCTTCTGTACCCCTCCAAACGGAGATTTTCCTGGAGCTGACTCCGAACGAAGGGGTTTGAGTGATTTCCCACAATGCCATGCGGATTTCAGCGAGATTTCATGCGGATTTCAGAAAGATGGCGGTTCCCGCGGCGAAAGATTGTCATAAATGTATTTTCTCCATTATTTACATGTTTTAAGTTGTTATCCAGAGGAAACACGCCGCTTGATTCGCTTTCGAGCTGAGAATGAGCAGCGATTTCTGAAATCCAAGCTGCTGCTAAAAAGCTTTGGGAGTGAGTATTGTTTTCGGTTGCTTTACTGCGTACGTTTTGTTCTGTTATTCTCGCTTTTATTGTTTACATGAGTGTTCTGACACCTCATTCTGTCGGATGTGGTGCACGAAGCGCCAAAGATATCCCATTCAGTGGTGTTAGTTAACAAATCACACCCTGCCAGCAGAGATTTCTGGCTCTGACTGTAGCGGCTGGTCGCAGCCAATGACGCATTTGGTCGCGTTTTGCTAACGTAAACGCTGACGGAGGTATGCGATGACGTATGCGATCGTTGAAGGGCTATCCCAATACGTAAGGGTTGAATTTCAAGCCCTATCCCTTGTAGCTCAGTTTCAAGGGGAAGGGCCAAGGGGAAGGCGGAGGGGAAGGGGGAGGGGGAGGGGTAGAAATTAGAATTGGGATTGGGCCTAAGTGTCTAAGTGTCCAAGTCTAAATCTAAGTTTCTAAGTCTAAGTCTCTAAGTAAGTCTAAGTGTCTGTGTCTAAGTGTCTGTGTCTAAGTCGAAGTACGTCTAAGTGTCTAAGTCTAACTGTCTAAGTGTCCAAGTCTAAATCTAAGTGTCTAAGTCTAAGTTTCTAAGTCTAAGTCTCTAAGTAAGTCTAAGTGTCTAAGTCTAAGTGTCTGTGTCTAAGTGTCTGTGTCTAAGTCTCTAAGTGTCTACGGTAAGTGTCTGTGTCTAAGTTTCTAAGTGTCTAAGTGTCTACGGTAAGTGTCTGTGTCTAAGTGTCTGTGTCTAAGTCTAAGTGTCTAAGTCAAGTCAAGTTTATTTCTATAGCGCTTTTAACAATAAAAATTGTCGCAAAGCAGCTTTACAGAATTTGAACGACTTAAAACATGAGCTAATTTTGTCCCTAATCTATCCCCAATGAGCAAGCCTGTGGCGACGGTGGCAAGGAAAAACTCCCTCAGACGACATGAGGAAGAAACCTCGAGAGGAACCAGACTCAAAAGGGAACCCATCCTCATTTGGGCAACAACAGACAGCATGACTATAACATTAACAGTTTTAACATGAAGTCAGTTTCATTGATGTTGTAACTCTTCATTGATGGAAACTTGAGTGCAAAACTGTTCATGACAACTGCAGTCCTAAAGTTAACAAGTCAACTGTAGTCCTCAGCCATAAAAGCATTACTGTAAGAGTCCAGAGCGTCCTCCAGGTGTAACCCTCAACTGTCCTCATGGGGCCGTCCTCCACAGGAGCGATGCGATAAAACTCCGACCAGACACAGGGCACCAGGATGGATCAAGCAGGTCCGAGGGGCAGAAGAGGCCAGCATCTCAATCCCAGGACCAACATGTAACTCAGAGGGACAGATGGGGGGGGGGGGGGGGGGGGGGGGGACACAGGTTGTTAGGTATGCCCTAAAAATGACACAAGTATTAAATCTGTGTGGTAGGCTCGCAGAGACGAGAGTCTTGACATCAGGCATAATACACAACAATGGCATGTTAATATGGTTAAAAAAATATCATGACCTGCTCTGGCTGGATGCTTGATTGGGTGATGGGAGCACACTCCTCAGCAATGATGAGATGCAGATGGGACCCTTAGGGCTGGCCAAGACAATTCAATTACATTTCACCGGGTCTGGGACATGCGACAGAATGTCTGACGGCCTATTCCCTGCAGGATACGATAGCCAGTCGAGATCTCCACCCTCTCCACCAAAAGATTTCCTGTTGACTCCATGTAACTCAGAGGGACAGATTTTTTTTTGGGGGGGAGAGAGGGAAAGAAAACACGGGTTGTTAGGTATGCCCAATGTCACCTGAATAAGTAGGAACAGTATACATATTGCACTGAGTACAAGCAGGGACTCCGGCAACTAACTATGACAGCATAACTAAAAGGGGAGAGCCGGAAGGTAACACAGGCATGAGGGAGCCCCGGGACATAAAGCAGCAGCCACTACACCATCAACAAACTCGAGTGAGCAAGCGAGTGGGGACTGACAGCATTCATACATCCCAGTTTACCAAAACACTCTATGTCTGAGGACCCTCTAGATCTACACCTTTACCTCATACACACCATTAACAAAAGGCTTGACTAAACAGATATGTTTTCAGCCTAGACTTAAATGCTGAGACTGTGTCTGATTCCCGAACATTACTTGGAAGGCTGTTCCATAACTGTGGAGCTTTGTAAGAAAAGGCTCTGTAAGAAAAGTGTCTAAGTGTCCATGTCTAAGTTTAAGTGTCTGTGTCTAAGTCAAAGTGTCTAAGTGTCGAAGTCTATAGCCTCGGTCACAACCGGCCGTACGTGCTCTTACAGCCGGTCTACATGCAAAAAACGCAAGAAACGCACGGAGGGCGCGCATGAAACGCACGGAGTGTGACGTGCTTATTTTCGAGCCGTAGACTGGCCGCAGAGGTTCTTTGTCATGTCAAACAAACTCTACGGGCGCTTACGTTTTTTTCAGGTTGCAAGACAAACTTACGGCCAACGTGCGTCTTTCTCCACGAACAAAAAAAACGCAGCGATTTGGGAAATGCCAAAAATCGCATGGCCAAAAAATCATACCTAGGCTAAAAATTAAGCCTAGGTTGTGACCTAGGCTTAAGTGTCGAAGTCTAAGTGTCGAAGACTAAGTGTCTGTGTCTAAGTGTTGAAGTCTAAGTGTCTGTGTCTAAGAGTCGAAGTCTGTCTGTGTCTAAGTGTCGAAGACTAAGTGTCTAAGTGTCTGTGTGTCTGTGTCTAAGTGTCGAAGTCTAAGTGTCTGTGTCTAAGTGTCTAAGTGTCTAAGTCTAAGTGTCTGTGTCTAAGTGTCGAAGTCTACAGTAAGTGTCGAAGACTAAGTGTCTAAGTGCCTGTGTCGAAGTCTAAGTGTTGAAGTCTAAGTGTCTGTGTCTAAGTGTCTGTGTCTAAGTGTCGAAGTCTAAGTGTCTAAGTGTCTGTGTCTAAGTGTCAAAGTCTACAGTAAGTGTTGAAGTCTAAGTGTCTGTGTCTAAGTGTCGAAGTCTAAGTGTCTAAGTGTCTGTGTCTAAGTGTCTGTGTCTAAGTGTCTGTGTCTAAGTGTCTAAGTGTCTAAGTGTCTGTGTCGAAGTCTACAGTAAGTGTCGAAGACCAAGTGTCTAAGTGTCTGCGTCGAAGTCTAAGTGTTGAAGTCTAAGTGTCTGTGTCTAAGTGTCTAAGTCTAAGTGTCTAAGTGTCTGTGTCTAAGTGTCTAAGTGTCTGTGTCTAAGTCTACAGTAAGTGTTGAAGTCTAAGTGTCTGTGTCTAAGTGCCTGTGTCTAAGTGCCTGTGTCTAAGTGTCTAAGTCTAAGTGTCTAAGTGTCTGTGTCTAAGTGTCGAAGTCTACAGTAAGTGTCGAAGACCAAGTGTCTAAGTGTCTGCGTCGAAGTCTAAGTGTTGAAGTCTAAGTGTCTGTGTCTAAGTATGTTGGAGATAACAAGGGCAAGTGTAGGACAATGAGCCTTGGCTGATATCTAAACAGCATACAGACTCCAGAGGGTAGGACTTTTGCATAATCCTTACGTGTTACAGGGGTATTTTATTCTGACAGAAACTCTTCATAAGTAAACAGAAGACCAATACTGCTCCATGAAGAAAGATTTGTGTTTATATAAAATATTCCATATAAATATTTCTGACTTATGAGGTGAAAAATTGTTTGTAGATAAAATAGTATGACAAGAAAACCTGGCAAGCAGACATTTTGACAGGGGTTTGATCAATGCCATAGTTACAACTCAGAATAAAGTTTACGCCCCAGCTGAGGGAGTGCAGATACCTGCCCTGTGCACACTAGCGTACTGCATAGTACTCCACAAGAGTTTGGTGCAGACTTACAGTACGCACTACTTTCACATACTGTTTAGTAAGGGAGTGTGCTGAGCAGCACAACAAGCCCTGCTCGTCTTTCCTGAGCACGGGGTTTCTGGTTCCGCGCAGAAAAACGGCTGTTTCTGACTCTGAGTTTTGGTCCCTTTTTAAACGTAAAACTCAAGTTCATGAAATGAAAGTTTGAGGAAAAGAAAGTGAGCAGTGATTTGAGTTATAATGAGCGGCGGCGGCACTGCTACCGAAAGTGCTACGATACCGGAAGATATCTCAGGCCAAATGCTGGAGCTGGACGAGGACGAGGACTTGGAAGTTTTCAGTAAGGTAAATAAATTAATAATAACTTTAAAAAGTGGGCAAACATCTGAAAAGCCGAAGTGTGCTGAGAGAAAGACAGCCAGTAGCTTATGAGTGCAGTGTCGACTTTGTTTGTTTGTTTGTTTGCGACACGTTAGCAAATCTGTAGCACCTTTTCACATTAAATTACAGGACATACTGAGTTAATTTCTAATTACAGGCATAACTAAAGTAATTTACAGTTCAGTGGTTCTGGTTAGCTGTAGCACTTGTTAGCCTACAGCAGGCTAAAGGGAAGAAAAATGAAAAAAAAAAACAAACTTGTTGTTGTTTATTTTTCTCTCATGTCGAGATCCAAAGGTCAAATATCAGGTGAAGATTACAAATGCTTCTTTACATGGAGCAGTTCTTCTACTCAGTGTCTGCTAAAAGACTATAAATTACAGTGACGTTTTAAAATGCCAGAAATGTTGTTTTTTTGGGGTTGTTTTGTAGCACCATGTGAAAATTTGTGCTGACTCCAGTGTTCACGCCATGGAGGCGCAGTCCTGCCATCAATAAGCTCTCTCGGGCTCCTGGGAACAGCAGAACTAATTCTCTTTCACTGCATACATCAGGGTACAGCAGAGTGCAGACACTACATTTGTTAATACTAGGATAGACAAAGAGAAGTGTGAAAAACAGACCGGCGTAACTGGTTACACCTATAACCAGATTAAAGGCTATACTTCCGTTGAGCAGCACTGTTGTGTAGGATCTTCTTCGTCGTTTCATAGCCGGCGAGGGCCGTAGAGGAACTATTCATCTGTTATCTGTAGCCGCTTGTCCTGCGCAGGGTCGCAGGCAAGCTGGAGCCTATCCCAGCTGGCTATGGGCGAGAGGTGGGGTACATCCTGGACAAGTCGCCAGATCATCACATTCACCATTCGCACCTATGGTCAATTTAGAGCCACCACGGTGGTGTAGTGGTTAGCACTGTCGCCTCACAGCAAGAAGGTTCTGGGTTCGAACCCGGCAGCTGATGAGGGCCTTTCTGCGTGGAGTTTGTATGTTCTCCCTGTGTCTGTGTGCAGTCACAGGGAGAACATGTGCAGGTTAGGTTAGGGTGGCTCTAAATTGACCGTGATGAGCTTGCGACTTGTCCAGGGTGTACTGATCAGCTGGGATAGGCTCCAGCTTGCCCCGTGACCCCGCACGGGATAAGCAGTTACAGACAAAGCAACAATAATTGGTCTAACCTGCATGTCTTTGGACTGTGGGGGAAACCCACACAGACATGGAGAGAACATGCAAACTCCACACAGAAAGAGCCTCACTTCTTGCTCTGAGACAACCGTGCTAACCACCATGCCATCTTGTGTTTTGGATACATCACCGCAATGTCAGACTCAGTTCTCATCAGTTAGTTACTAAGGTCCATCCATCCATTATCTGTAGCTGTTTATCCTGTTCTACAGGGTCACAGGCAAGCTGGAGCCTATCCCAGCTGACTATGGGTGAGAGCCGGGGTACACCCTGGACAAGTCGCCAGGTCATCGCAGGGCTGACACATTGATTATCATTCAGACTCACATTCACACCTATGGTCAATTTAGAGCCACCTGCATGTCTTTGGACTGTGGGGGAAACCGGAGCACCCGGAGGAAACCCACGCAGAGATCATGCAAACTCCACACAGAAAGGCCCTCACCGGCCACAGGGCTCGAACCCAAGACCTTCTTGCTGTGAGGTGACAGTGCTAACCACTACACCACCATGCTGTCCGACTAAGGTCCTCATAGGCTGAATCTGGTGTCAGAACACTGACCTTCCAGGACAGATTAACACCACCCCTGCCTTAGGAGCCTACTTATGATCATATTACTTGGATCTAAAATCAATGTTCATACTGCTCTTAAGCTCTTTATTGAGGTTTGGGGAAACAATGCTCCAGTTATGTAACTTGTCATTGTTCAAGTTGATCTTTTAATTTAAACACTTGTTCTTTGCCTCCACCTTTTTGTTTTATTGTAGGATGGAAGCTCCTTCAGTGTATCTATGCCAACATCACCTGGATCTATGATCAATCAGTACAGATTCGAGGATGAGGAAGATGTGCCTAGCACTAAGGACATATTCATCACAGTTGATAATCCTGAGAGTCATGTGACAGCCATCGAGACATTTATTACATACAGGGTTTTAACCAAGGTATGGCAAGAACTGCAGATTAATGATAAGGATTTGCTTGCTAAATCTCAGTGTTTTGTTTTTTTAAAAAAATCCTGTCTCTTTGACATCAGACTACACGTAGTGAGTTTGACTCAAGTGAGTATGAAGTCCACAGGCGCTACCAGGACTTCTTTTGGTTAAAAGGCAAACTGGAGGAGGCTCATCCGACTCTTATTGTCCATGTAGGTGAACTTAAATAGTTAAATGAGTGAAATTATTATGTTTTGAAAGATAGTGTCTTCAGTCTTTATTAAATTTTACACTGTCGTACTAAACCTTGACTGTTCTGCTATAGCCCCTACCAGAGAAATTTATTATGAAGGGAATGATGGAAAGGTTTGCTAATGACTTCATCGAGACGAGGAAAAAAGCACTACATCGCTTTCTCAACAGAATAGCTGACCACCCCATTCTCTCCAGCAGTGAGGATTTCAAGATCTTTCTTACAGCACAAGCCTGGGTAAGACGCACAAAAGTTACAAACTATGGCTACATGACTTGTAGCCTAATTTAAATAGGAATCAAGGTTTTGGTTTGTTTGTTTGTTTGTTTGTTTGCTTGTTTGTTTGTTTTGGCTGAGGAAAAAAAAATCTGGCCATCGTTGAGAAAAAAAACTGCCACGGAACATCAAAGTGAAAGTCTTATTGTATTAACGAATAAATACACATGAGCTGTGCTTGGTGTTATATTAAAACCATTACACTGATAGCAATATTTTCTTTGTGGATGTTCTTGATGGATTTTAAAATCTTTACTGGCACCTCTATACACCTATATCCTGAGAATAAATATCCACCACAACTTTAATTATCTACAGTGGTGCTTGAAAGTTTGTGAACCCTTTAGAATTTTCTATATTTCTGCATAAATATGACCTAAAACATCAGATTTTCACACAAGTCCTAAAAGTAGATAAAGAGAACCCAGTTAAACAAATGAGACAAAATATTATACTTGGTCATTTATTTATTGAGGAAAATGATTCAATATTACATATGTGAGTGGCAAAAGTATGTGAACCTCTAGGATTAGCAGTTAATTTGAAGGTGACATTAGAGTCAGGTGTTTTCAATCAATAGGATGACAGTCAGGTGTGAGTGGGCACCCTGTTTTATTTAAAGAACAGGGATCTATCAAAGTCTGATCTTCACAACACATGTTTGTGGAAGTGTATCATGGCACGAACAAAGGAGATTTCTGAGGACCTCAGAAAAAGCGTTGTTGATGCACATCAGGCTGGAAAAGGTTACAAAACCATCTCTAAAGAGTTTGGACTCCACCAATCCACAGTCAGACAGATTGTGTACAAATGAAGGAAATTCAAGACCATTGTTACCCTCTTCAGGAGTGGTCGACCAAAAAAGATCACTCCAAGAGCAAGGCGTGTAATAGTTGACGAGGTCACAAAGGACCCCAGGGTAACTTCTAAGCAACTGAAGGCCTCTCTCACATTAACATTAGCCAATGTTCATGAGTCCACCACAAGGAGAACACTGAACAACAATGGTGTGCATGGCAGGGTCACAAGGAGAAAGCCACTGCTCTCCAAAAAGAACACTACTGCTCGTCTGCGGTTTGCTAAAAATCACATGGACAAGCCAGAAGGCCACTGGAAAAATGTTTTGTGGACGGATGAGACCAAAATAGAACTTTTTGGTTTAAATGAGAAGCGTTATGCTTGGAGAAAGGAAGACACTGCATTCCAGCATAAGAACCTTATCCCATCTGTGAAACATGGTGGTGTTAGTATCATGGTTTGGGCCTGTTTTGCTGCATCTGGGCCAGGACGGCTTGCCATCATTGATGGAACAATGAATTCTGAATTATACCAGCCAATTCTAAAGGAAAATGTCAGGACATCTGTCCATGAACTGAATCTCAAGAGAAGGTGGGTCATGCAGCAAGACAACGACCCTAAGCACACAGGTTGTTCTATTAAAGAATGGTTAAAGAAGAATAAAGTTAATGTTTTGGAATGGCCAAGTCAAAGTCCTGACCTTATTGTTGTGGAAAGGATGTGAAGCAAGCAGTTCATGTGAGGAAACCCACCAACATCCCAGAGTTGAAGCTGTTCTGTACGGAGGAACGGGCTAAAATTCCTCCAAGCCGGTGTGCAGGACTGATCAACAGTTACCGGAAACGTTTAGTTGCAGTTATTGCTGCATAAGGGGGTCACACCAGATACTGAAAGCAAAGGTTCACATACTTTTGCCACTCAGATATGTAACATTGGATCATTTTCCTCAATAAATAAATGATCAAGTATAATATTTTTGTCTCATTTGTTTAACTGGGTTCTGTTGATCTACTTGTAGGACTTGTGTGAAAATCTGATGATGTTTTAGGTCATATTTATGCAGAAATATAGAAAATTCTAAAGGGTTCACAAACTTTCAAGCACCACTGTAGAGGTACCATGAGTACAGTGTGTCCTAAGTTTGAAAGGAAACCTGTGCCGCTGAATCCTAGCAGTATTAATGGATAGTTAAATAATTAGTCATGGCAATGTTTCTGATCTTCTGCAGATAGATATACACACATTTCTGTCAGTCTCACTCCAATTCAGTTTTGTTGTACAAGTTTGCAGATGATACATCAGTTGTTGGCCTCATCACAAACAAGGATGAATCTGACTACCGCAGGGAAGTGGACGAGCTGGTGGGTTGGTGTGATAGGAACAACCTGATTCTTAACATCTCTAAGACCAAGGAACTGGTCGTTGACTTTAGGAAAACCTCTGGCCCCCTCTCCACTCTCTCTATCAAGGGGGTGGAGGTGGAGAGGGTCACTCACTTCCAGTTCCTTGGGACTACTATTCATGAATCCTTATCATGGGACCTTAACACCAACATCAAGATCAGCAAAGCCCATCAGCGACTTCACTTCCTGCGGCAGCTCAGGAAGTTTAAAGTCAGTCAGACAGCCATGATTCATTTTTACAGAGCTACAATTGAACGTGTTCTCACATTCTCCATCCTTGTCTGGTTCGGTAACACCACCTCATGGAACAAGACAAGGCTGGAAAGGGTTGTACGCAGAGCATCCAAAATCATAGGCGCCAACCTCCCCTCACTTTCCTCCCTCTTTTCATCGCGGTTAATTAGAAAGGCAAGAAAAATCATAGTTGACCCCTCCCACCCAGCACACCATCTTTTTAATCTCCTCCCATCAGGAAGGAGATATAGAAGTTTGAGAACCTCAACATCATGGTTTAGGGATAGCACATATCCACTAGTCATCAGACATCTGAACCTTCTCTGACTGCCATGATATGTAGCACTCTATATGCATGGTATGCACTTTACCATTGGAACACTCTAAGATGCACTTTATCATGCAACTTTAAATGCAACTTATTTTTAGCCATTATTGCTGTCCAATGGCTCCGGTTTCCCCCACAGTCCAAAGACATGCAGGTTAGGTTAACTGGTGACTCTAAATTGAGCGTAGGTGTGAATGTGAGTGTGAATGGTTGTGTGTCTATGTGTCAGCCCTGTGATGACCTGGCGACTTGTCCAGGGTGTACCCTGCCTTTCGCCCGTAGTCAGCTGGGATAGGCTCCAGCTTGCCTGCGACCCTGTAGAAGGATAAAGCGGCTAGAGATAATGAGATGAGATTGCTGTCCAATGACTACTGGGTACCCCACTACTGTTCACTGTCTTTGTCTGTTTTACCCATGGCTGTCTGCCCTTAGGTATGTGTTTGTTTTTTTGTTTGTTTGTTTTTCATATGTATTTGATGTTGGGGATGTGCCAAAACAAATTCCTATCAACTGTGTTGACATGGCAATAAACTATTGAATCTTGAATCTAGACAATCATTAGCCACTTGTGGGTAAAATGGGTTTTGATAAACATAGACTAAGCACATTGCTTCATTAACAAATTAAGAGTGAGAATGTAGGTGCAGCCATGGTTTGTGTACGTCAACTACTTCTACTTTTGTGCACAATGTCATTACTATAGCATTCAGTGTGAATAAGACTGAAAATGAGGATTCTCTCATGGACACACAGATTGGATCTGATCACTTGCGATTATATAATATGGACAGTCAATCAGGAAGATCGAATTCAGATCGGATGAGCAAAAAAAATCAGTTGTGGACTGACAGGCTGAACATAACCATAGTTCACTTGCAGTGAATAAGGGAAGATAGTGGCCCTTTATCATGTAGTGGTTGCTTCAAATGCTACAGAATTGACGTTTATCTTGAATCGATTTGCAACCAAAAACAAATGTCTCTCAGAAGTGGAACCAGAAAGCGTCTTAAAAAAAAAAAAGACAAGCTCTTACATGTGTATATTTCAGATCGTCTGCTAGATAGAATTTACTATAAACTTTGCTCTGTAAAAATGCAGCATTGTTCTCTTGAAAATGGCAGAATTTTTTAGTTTTAGTGTTTAGAAATGTTTGTTTTGACATCATATGAAACAAATATCTTATTCATCCTAATCTGAATGACCTAAATATTTATATTCTCCTCTGTATGCTTTTTCTTCAATAGGATACAGTTTTGACAGTGGGAAATGCACTGAGGTTTCTGTTGAGCGTAGGTTTCCATAACTTGCAAAGAATGTATAATGGAACTGGTTTTGTGTCACTTTTGGAGTAGGCTACTGTGGGAAGTATAGTAGGACAAAAACTAAGATAATTGCGTCTCCTGGTCTGCAAAACCATTTGTTTTAATTCCTGGGCTTCTGAGGTTGAACTTGGGTGCGGTCTTAGTTATTAAAGCCACGGTATTCGTATTATCACTGTTAATTGATAACGCTGCATCTACAGGAGCTAACATCTCATAAGAAGCAAGGTCCAGGTTTCTTAAGCAGGATGGGTGAGACGGTGAGAGCTGTGGCTGCCACGGTCCGAGGGGTCAAAAATCGGCCAGAGGAGTTCAGTGCCATTCATGACTATGTGGACAACTTCAGTTTGAAGCTGACTGCGCTGGACAAAATCACCCAGCGAATTATCAAAGAAAAAAGAGGTACTGCCTCAAGACCCTCATTACCAACCACAGGCCACTCGTTTGTAGTGTGTTGTTGGTTATGTCATCTAAAATGTGCTGCTGCTGTTCCAGAACACCTGGATGAAATGAAGGAGTATGGGCCCATCTACACCCTGTGGTCTGGCTCAGAGGAGGAGCTGGTGGAGCCTTTGAAGCTCATGGCGAGTTGCTTGGACAGGTGCTCCAGGGAGACTGAGGAGCAGATCGAACACCTCAGTAACCGCCTCCTCCCAACACTGCACGAGTATGTGCTCTGTGCTGATAACCTCAAGGTACTTTATGAGATGAATTTTGTTTTTCTTGTGTACAAACCTGAATGCTGCAGAGATGTTGTTGGAGGCGAGTAAGAACAGAAATAGTAGCCTTTTCTGTTCTACCTTGAGAAGTAAGAAATTCACATGTACTCCACTTCAACAGGTTTTTTTTTTTTTTTAATAAAAGTTGTGCATTTATATAATGTATATGCACACGGTTTTGTGTGTGATTTGTTGCACCCTGGCTGATGTGAGGAGAATGAGGACTCAGGAGGCAGGCAAGCCAGAGTGTGGGTCTGTTTATTTATTTATAGTTTTTACTTTCTGTTCACCTTTGTAAACTAACTGTATTCACAACCTTGACAAGGTGCTATCAGATCAGGTTGCTTTGCTCAGCACCACTGTGTGTCTCTGCTTGGCCTTTTTTTTTACACAGCAAAATAGTGTATAAAAAGATCATCATTAATCACACACAGGTATACACTGATTTCATGAAATTACCCATGATTCCACCTTCACTTCACAACCAGTGCTCAATCATGTCCCTGTTGCCACAGTGACTTGGATATCTTGCTAGACATCCAGCTAATTTGTTAGCCAGTTAAATAAAAAAATAGTGGCTACGGTGTAACTGCTTTCATCTGTCAAGTAGCGTTAACTTTTCAACACGTAGTATTAACGTTCAGTGCATAACATGTCTCTTCAGAGAAGAGCTACTCCATGTTTTTTTTCAGTATTCTGTCAGCTGAAAGGAAATTTGCTTTGGATGGTCAGAAACAACCCAGGAATCACCAAGGTTCTGTCTACAGTCTATACTGCCAGTCAAGCGAGTTTTATTTCACCATGGACTGACAGGTTGCCATCCAAGAAAGAAATCCCTGCTCCAAAATCGACACCTTCAAGCTAAAGTTTGCAGCTGACCACATGCAGAAAGAAAAATCTTTCTGGAGGAAAGGTTTATGGTCAGATGAGACAAAGATTGAGTTGTTTGACCAGAGCTACAGAGGAACACTGTACCAAATGTTAAGTGTGGTGGTGGTAGCATCATGCTCTGGGGCTGTTTGCTGCCAGTGGAACTGGTGCATTGCATAAAGTGGATGGAATGATGAAGATGGAGGACTATGGAAGGATTCTTCAGCATAGCCTCAAACCATCAGAAACTTAAACACAGTTGGATGTTCCAAAAAGATAATGACCCCAAACACATCACAGCTAGATGTGGAATGGATAAAGCAGGCCAACATTAAGCTTAAAACAAGTCCTGACTTCAACCCTATTGAAAATAAGTGGACTGTGTTTAAAAGCCGGGTCTGTGCAGGAACCAGACTAATTTAATTTAACTCCACCAATTCTGCCAAGAAGAGTTTTCAAATATCCAACCAGAATGGCTACCAAAAGCATCTGGTCAAGGTGAAAATTGCTAAGGGATATTTAACCAAATATTAGGTGTGTATGTATGTTTTTGAACCTGTGTTGATTCAGAAAAGTCAAAATAAATTAAAAGTTTTGCACCAAATTTTTTTTTCTCCTATTAAAGATGCACAGTACCAGTCAAAAGTTTGGATACACCTTATTCTAATTCAGTGTGGTTTTTTTTTCTTAATTTTTATTAATTAAGATACTTCATGTCTTAAAGTAATGATGGATGTCGTTTCTCTTTACTTAGTTGTTCTTGACATAATATGGATTACTACAGTTGTGGAACAGGGATATTTACTGTATATTATTTACGATTTGATCTCAAATGCATTAAGAAGGCAATAAATTGCACTAATTAACTGATGAAGCACAGCTGTTAATTGAAAAGCATTCCAGGTGACTCCGTCATGAAGTTGGTTAAGATAATGCTAATAGCGTGTAAAGTGTCAAGGTAAATGGTGGCTACTTTGAAGAATCCTAAATTATGAAACACGGTTTGTTTTTTGGGCGGCATGGTGGTGTAGTGGTTAGCGCTGTCACCTCACAGCAAGAAGGTCCTGGGTTCGAGCCCCGTGGCCGGCGAGGGCCTTTCTGTGCGGAGTTTGCATGTTCTCCCCGTGTCCGCGTGGGTTTCCTCCGGGTGCTCCGGTTTCCCCCACAGTCCAAAGACATGCAGGTTAGGTTAACTGGTGACTCTAAGGTGGTGTTTCCATTAGACCGTATCCGTATCGTTTTCGTCGCGGATGCACTGTCCGTGCACATTAAAACGCCGGGAAACGACTCCACAGGCGGAACAACTTGAATCCGCCAGGGCCCACGTATTCAACCCAGTACGTATCTGATCCGGTGCTGTGTAAACATTGAGGAACGAGGATACGCAGTGCTGAGCTCTAGCTGACGTCGTCATTGGACAACGTCACTGTGACATCCACCTTCCTGATTCGCTGGCGTTGGTCATGCCACGTTGGTCATGTGACGCGACTGCTGAAAAACGGCGCGGACTTCACTTCCTGCTATTTGTCCCGAATCACTGCTCGTGCGCTTCACTCGCACGCTCTGTGAGCTGCGCAGGGCCGGAGTGCGCACCCTCCACAGGGCACTCGCTGTTCAGGGCGGAGTGATTTGGAGTGCAGGATGGCTGCGGAGCTGAGCGTATCCGTGTATTGGCGTTGCTGTGTGCACGCGAATCGTTTTAAAAACGTTAATCTGATGATCCGCTGATACGGTCTAATGTAAACACCACCTAAATTGAGCGTAGGTGTGAATGTGAGTGTAAATGGTTGTCTGTGTCTATGTGTCAGCCCTGTGATGACCTGGCGACTTGTCCAGGGTGTACCCCGCCTTTCGCCCGTAGTCAGCTGGGATAGGCTCCAGCTTGCCTGCGACCCTGTAGAACAGGATAAGCGGCTACAGATAATGGATGGATGTTTTTTGTTTACTACATAATTCCAGATATGTTCCATATGTTAGTTCATAGTTTTCATGTCTTCAGTATTGTTCTACAATGTAGAAAATGTTTAACATACAGCAAAACCTATGAATGAGTAGGTGTGTCCAGACTTTTGACTGGTACTGTATATTGTACAGTCATTCTTTCCCAGAAAAAGAACAGTTCAAAGAAATCATTGAAAGCCGAATATTGCCATAACATTCATGTCTATGATGACCGTCATGTCCGTCTATATAAACTTCTGACCACGACTGTAATTCCTTCCTTAATTTTCTTTTGCCGATTGTTTGGAATTGAACAGAAATGTGCATGCAGCTTTAGGAAAGACTGAGTGGTTTAGTTATTAGGCTTTATACTGTTTCCTCAGAGACTACCACTTAAAACAGTATACTATTCTAGTTTTTATGCCGTGCCTAGATTATCAATGCTAGTATTTCATCTTATTTGTTCTGTAACTTGAGTTGTATGACATGATTTAGTTGTCTGAGCAATATATTGTGCATCATGTTTTACCACAGTTTATTGTGTGTTTCATCAAGTTGCACATTTAATCAAGGGGTATTGATCGTGGTGTTTGTTGTACACAGGCAGTACTGCGGAGACGAGACAACATCCAAGCAGAGTTTGAGGCTAAGAATGAAGCTCTCGCCAGTAAAAGGACGGAAGGGGAAGCAGTGAGTGCAATCTGACTCTTTTTTTCTATTTAATTCACCCTGTGCTCTCTTGCAATTTCCCAGAGATTATTAGTAATAAAGCCTTGCCTCAGCAGCAGTGTCTGCTTTCATATGAAAGTGATCCATTTTAAGCCTAAAGAGAAATGTGGTGAGATTATATAAATATGTAAGTTCCTCTGAGCCTGAATGCGCTTCAGCTAGAACACAGTAAATATGGTTTAATAAAGCCTCTGTTAATCATGTCCTCCTTTAGTCTCTTGGGCTTTTGACTTTCTACATCAATTCCATCAAATGTCACAAGCATGAGAAATATCCTTCTGTGGCGAACGGAAAGGGGCGATATAAGGTTGTGTTCTTTTGCAGAAGTGCTTGAAGGTTGAAGACGCCCCCTTTCCCAGCTTAGCAATAACCTTTCTCCAGTGAATTTAATTACAGATAGTGAGCACTGTTCCTCTTGGCTTTCACTATGCTGCATGAGTCTCATGATATGAAAGGATTCTTTTTTTTTTTTTTTTTTAATGGTTTTAGAATGCAGTGCTTCTTGGTCCTTGTCTACAAACAAACTGTGTGTGTGTGTGTGTGTGTGTGTGTGTGTGTGTGTGTGTGTGTGTGTGTAGCAGTTAGTTTTTCAAAGCTATTAACACTCTCAAAATCAGTGCAAGATATAGTGTCCTCCGGAATGATTTGCGCCCTTCATAAACATTACATGAAAGAATTCAAAAGGTTCCACTTCAACAGTAAAGGAAACAATTTATATTCTAACAAAATAATTCCCATTAGAACTACCTCCTGAATTAATGCTGCTTTTTTTTTTTTCTGTCCGAGACCAATATTTTGTTTTCAGTCAAATGGCCATTCTGTACGTATTGTTAAATATTTGGTGGCAAACAATAATGAAGAGAAAATGTATAGTACATTTAATTCTAGTCAGTCAGTCATGGAGTACTTATGTAGGTCAATATTAATGTTCAGTATTACAAATAAAATAATTACACACTTAATATTTATTTTACGGCTAAAATCCTTTGTCTGATTTTTCTGTTAAATATATTGAGTGGTGTTTTGTTTATAAATCACTCAAAAGTCTTTTTAGCAGTAAAGTCACCAAATTTCAAACAAATAATTAAGTTTCTGAACTGCCATTTGATTGAAAAAAAAAAGGGTTGTCTCTGACCTTTGCACAGTTTTATATATGAGCTAAAATGATAAGTATCAATCAATATTTTAAAGCAGATACGCAGAACATTTATTTTTAAATAAATTTCTGAGTGGATAGTATCTCCACCCTTGACTCTTGTATGCTGCATAAATGGGAATTAAAAAAAAAAAATGGAGAGTTAAAATCGACCGCAAAGTTGGCATTCAAGCTGCCCCGCTGAGCCAGCCATGCCTGAATGCGTGACGTCACTGCGGTAACTGGTTTTAAGGCCGATGCCTTTGACAGCTATAGACCAAAGTCATATAAATAAAAATGTATGGTGAAAGTAAGAAATACCGTTACTGACTTGCTCAACTAAGACTGATTTAACGTCACTGATTGTGGGTTGACTCTCATTAAAACAGAATAGGTGTTATAATTTGTGCAATGTACATGCATGCATTTTTACTGATAAAACGTAAAAGGCTAATTAAATAATCAGATGAACTGAGACAATCACATTCTGAAGCAAATTAAATAATCTTATACCGCTAACTTAAACACACAATACAAGTTACATGTATTAATCTAAATGCAGGTAAACAACGTTTGTTTGTTTGTTTTTTATCCAAATGAGAGTTGGAGCTTACCCATCTGTGTTCTCGCTTCTTGAAGGCCGATCTTGTGGCCGATTGTTTTGAAACAATTTGACTTTCAGTTGTTTGTTCAGTTCTCCGTTCATTTGTTTCTTCCACGTAAGGGCGAGATGGCAGCGATATCCAGTTTAGAAATAAGACGGCTGCTCCACTCATTCTGTCCATACTGTGTATTCCACCATTACTGCTCGGCTCAGGCAATTACTAAAACCTGGGATGGAACGGGATGTCACCAGTTTTAGCAACAGTCGCGGGGAGGTCACTGCCCGAGCGATATGTCCCGTCCCGGGTTTTAGCAACAACCCTCGGCTCACTCCGGGAGGACTGGTGCAACTGAACTCCATCTCATCTCATCTCATTATCTCTAGCCGCTTTATCCTGTTCTACAGGGTCGCAGGCAAGCTGGAGCCTATCCCAGCTGACTACGGGTGAAAGGCGGGGTACACCCTGGACAAGTTGCCAGGTCATCACAGGGCTGACACATAGACACAGACAACCATTCACACTCACATTCACACCTACGGTCAATTTAGAGTCACCAGTTAACCTAACCTGCATGTCTTTGGACTCTGGGGGAAACCGGAGCACCCGGAGGAAACCCACGCGGACACGGGGAGAACATGCAAACTCCACACAGAAAGGCCCTCGCCGGCCACGGGGCTCGAACCCGGACCTTCTTGCTGTGAGGCGACAGCGCTAACCACTACACCACCGTGCCGCCTGCAACTGAACTCGCTTTAAAAAATAAAATACTTTGCTTCTTTTTTCTTTAATTGTTGGTACTGCACCCTCTTTCAATACGGGCTTATAGCCAACATTCCTCAACAGATTAAGTGTAGCTTTAAGCAGGGCTGGGAGAAACTAATGAAGTGATTCTCGGAGAGGACTTTTTTTTTTTTTTTACAATTCAGAATCCACTACTTCCATAGTGCTTTTAAATATAAGGCTGTAAGCTTTGTGTTAGTTGTCTCTAATATTTATGTCCCAATATCTTGACCACATTTTAGGATGAAAATCATTTTAGATATGTTATTTTATATTGAAAAATTAGCTGTCTCGGAGAGGACATTTTTTTGACACAATTACATACTAATTTGATCAAAATAGTCTGAAAACTTACTGGCATTCAACATTAAAACTTAACTATGTTTCCAATGATATGGAACCAAATATTTGTTTTATGGTATAAAGACTGATTTAAGTGCATCCCTTCTGGAGCTACCTGTGGTCAAAAAAGCACTTTTTCTAAATGACACAAGTAATTTTGCTAAATATGACATATATTGCCATACATTCACCAAAAATAACGTTATCACCAAATTTTTTTTTGCATGGTAAATAGAGCGATCACAGGGCTACAATAAACAACCAAGTTTATTTAGTCAAGCCTTTTGATATTGAAGATAATAAGTGTTAAATGTGATTTTTAGCTTGCGTACCCTGATTGTAAAACCACCCTTATTAGATTTATTGTTGACGCTTAAAACTATTCCTGTGCCATTGTTGAGGTCTCAAGGCATTTATAAACGAAAGTGAGGCCATGGTTCTGTGTATATGCTTTTAAGTGAACACAAACTAATTAGCATTTTAAAATGTATACAAACGTCATTCTTTACTCTCAGGAATTTTACTGTTAGCTTTAACCATATTCTCTTTCCCTGGCGAAAGGATAAAATCCTTATGACATCCTTTACTATGAAAAAAACAAAACACTTTCAACACCAAAACAGACAGATCTGCACAAATCAGGTAATGGGTATAAAAACAAATTAAGCGCAATTGTGGCCATACTTACAAATGTTGGGGCCCAATTGCAATTTTGTGTGTGTATACATTTTTATATAGAGTTTTGTTTTTTTGGGGGGGGCACATTTTCAAAAAGGGTGCCAATAATTCTAGAGGGCTTTGTATGGCGGTGATCATGATGTAACCCTACAGAATTTGAATACATCCCTATGCAAATACTGTTGTCTCTGCTGAATGTCACGAAAGCCTGCTGTGTAACTGTAAAAAAGGAAGTAAGTAAAATGCTCGCTTAAATCCCATATTTAAGCCAGCGTTTTGTAATTTGCAATGAAAACGTTCTCCGTGCACCACACTTTCTCATCTGACATGTGCCCCTGTATTGGTTGTGTCTATGAAGGAGACTAAGGTGCTGAGTTTAGCATGGGACAGCCTGGTGGGCAAAGACCCAGACGAGGTCAGACAGCAGAAACAGCAGAAGCTTAAAGGAGAGATTAAAGAGGTACTGGTTTTCTAATAGGAGTGTGGAGTCCCTTTGCTAACATGTATGTCTGCTTCTGCATCATTGTTTTGAGCTGGTAACATTTTAAAGACTGGAATTTCCCATGATGACTCCCTGCTGTATCAAGGAGCTATTATATACTGTGTATGTACTGCAGAACCATCTTCCACCTGAAATGTTACCGACTCCTCAATGAGCATGGTTTCAGCTTGGGCATAAGTGTTCTGAAATGTTAAGCCCTGTCTCTCATGTACATTCTTTTTAACTTTAGCTGTGCTGTTATTTGTGGCTTGGGAAATTATTTCTAACTGTACTGCTGATTTCTGCTCTGGCTTTCTTCTTTGAAATACAAAAGTCAATTAGTAAATTCCCTTTCAGTCGTGTGTGTGTGCGTGCATTTCTCTCTCAGTATGCTTCTGCTTCTTGATTTTTAAATGCTGCTTTTAATACAGTCTCTTGCAACACACTTCCTGTACACCTATCAGTGATTGGTATTACTGGTAACGCTTTCCTGGTTTACATTTTACTGCCCGGTCACACCGCCCGAACTTTGCTGGAGCGTTCCTTGAACGGTAGGGAGGGGGGGCCGAATTTCAACAACGCTCGTCACCACGCATAAAATGGGAAAAAAATCGAAAACACGGGCGTTGGCTTAGCGGTGCACCGCTGAAGCCGGCGTTGGTTTAGCGGTAGCGAGCGGTAGCAAGCGTTGGTTTAGCGGTGACGCGAGCGTTGGTATAGCGGCGTTCTGCGCATGCGGGCTTTGGCTCGGTGGGGGTATAACGTTGGTTTAGCACCAATCATAGCAAGTCTCTCAGCATCCATGGTGATACAGTTTTACTGTAACTTTGAGCAAATTCGATATAGATGAGGTCTGAACTCAACGGCAGCTCGATTCCAAATGAGCTCCTGGTCCATTTCTCCCCGTATTTATAGCCAAATTCTGGTCCCGCTCCGACACCTCTATACCAACGCCAAACCAAAGTTCATCGCCACCATGGATAGCTGCTTCAACGCCCGACACCGTTCCAGCAACCCCGTGTCCGCTCGTAAAACGCTTACAACCGCTCCACCAAAGTTTGTGCAACGTTTAATCGCCGTCCGGGCAACGCTGGCGAAGCAGCGGTGGTCCAGCGTTCAAGATTTCTGCGTTGGCCTAGCGGACCCAAGCGTCCACGAACTTGCGTCTAGCGGTGCCAAACTTTGACTGGGCATTGGTGGAGCGGGGGTGAACTTTGCCGGGGTGGAAAATTGCCCCCTCCTCACCGCTCGCAATATTTTGTGCAGCTCAAAACTTTCGGAGCGGTAGGAGGGCCCCTCGAGAAACATCAGCGGTGGCCGAGCGTATACGGCGTTGCTTTAACGGGGGCCAACTTTTGTTAAACGGTGGTGAACGGTTACGAGCGGTGATTAATTTTTTTCACCGCTCCAGGAACGCTCCAGCAAAGTTCGGGTGGTGTGACCGGGGCCTTATTACAGCTGGAAATAATAAATCATCATCTGCTCTTGTTTTTCAAGGTGTCTCTCGATGCTCTGTTCTTGGTCTACTCCTGTTTATAATTTTACGTGCTTCCTGTCCGTCATCTTATTCGGCATCACGGCCTCAGCTTTCACTGTTACGCAGACACACAGCTTTATATTAGCACCTCTGCCAGTTCAACCATTCCACCACCTTCGCTACTAGCTTGCATCTATGAGCTCAGTGAGTGGATGCACAATATTTACCTCAAACTCAGCACAGACAAAACGGTTATCTTTGCAGTTGATCCTAATGCTTTAGTCTCTAAACACTGATTGAGTCCTTGTCAAGCCATCCAGTACCGTGAGCAATCTAGGTGCCATCTTCGACCACTTGCTCACCTTTGCTTCCCACATCAGTTCCCTTACTAAATCTGTATTTTTCACTGCTGTAACATTTACTTGACCCATATTCATTAAAGTTGCGCAAACTGTAGTCCATGTCTTTATTACTTCCCACCTTGACAGCTGCAGTGCTCTCTTTACCGGTCTTCCAACCAAAACAATCTCTAGATTACAGCTGCTCAAGTTCTCACTCACACTCGGTGTTCTGCTCACATTTAACCCTTTTCTCTTTAAAGCAGATACGCAGAACCTTTTATTTTTAAATAAATTTGAGTGGCTAGGATCTCCAGCCTTGACTCTTGTATGCTGCATAAACGGGAATAAATAAATATTTTTGAGAGTTAAAATCAACCGCAAAGTTGGCGTTTGAGCTGAGCCAGCCAGCCCTGAACGCGTGACGTCACAGCGGGAACCGGTTTTAAGGCCAATGCCTTTGACAGCTATAGACCCTTTTCAGTCACGTGACCTTCGTAAACGCGACCGCCATTTTGGACATGTAGTGGACTTCGGCTCGAATCAGTTTGAATGCGAAGAAGGCGACAAACGAAAAACATAAAAGAAAAAGGAGCGAGATGCAGAAAACACCTTCACTGTCCAGCGACGTAGGGCATTTACAGGGCGAGCAGAGGGAGAGGTATTTGCAAAAATTGAGGTTAGCAGGCTTAGAGAACGACGTTTACCTGCTTCCACCAGGATTGTTCACTGACGTACGGAAGTACACGAAGCCCTCGTCTTTACCTGACTTCGGCCCACATGATCTGTATACCCTATGTCGTTAAAAACCCATCACCATACACATACGCCAACGTCCGAGGTTCCGGAGCGCGCTCCGGCTTGCTCCAGGAGTGCTCCGGCCGAGGTTCCAGAGCGCGCTCCGGCTTGCTCCAGGAGTGCTCCGGCCGAGGTTACGGAGCGCGCTCCGGCTTGCTCCGGAGCAAGCCGGAGTGCGCTGCTTAATTTGAGGGGAACCTCGGCCGGAGCACTCCGGGAGCAAGCCGGAGCGCGCTGCTTAATTTGAGGGAGAGCAAGCCGGAGCGCGCTCCGGAACTTCGGACGTTGGCTCCGGCAGCTATTTATACTGGATCCGGTGTAAATAGCTGCCGGATCATAATTACAGTAAACTAGTAAATACAGTAAAGGAAAAACTTGAGACTGAAAGGTTTTAACAGTCATCCAAATGACTGAACGTAAACATTGCTACAGTAACATACCAGCTACTTGTTGACATTAGCTAGTCAACAATAGCTACTACAGAAGAACAAAGAGGTTACAATGGGTTATTTTAGCCTATTTGGTTACACACTCGCCGCCACAGAATGTTAACAGCAATGTAATGCCTTTTCTGGCTAATTTTATTCGTCTTACCTCCAACATAGTGGTCACTACACAAGTGTTGGTATGCCGAGGGCTGCCAATCTGTTAATTGCCGCTATCCATCTTCTCTGTCGGGATCCGATAAAATGATAAACCTTGCCTTGTTTGTTGATGGTTACTACATCCAGGTGCACAACAATATAGTGGCATGATGGAAGTCTTGCTGAAAGTAAAAACTTTCTTTGCTGCCGTTCCTCAATGTTGGCTGTGGTAAACTACTGGTAGTACATGTCCAAAATGGCGGCCGCGTTTGTCGTGACGTCACGTGAAAAGGGTCCATAGACCAAAGTCATATAAATAAAAATTTATGGTGAAAGTAAGAAATACCGTTACCCACTTGCTCAACTAAAGACTGATTTAACGTCACTGATTGTGGGTTGACTCTCATTAAAACAGGATAGGTGTTATAACTTGTGCAGCATACATGTACATGCATGCATTTTCACTGATAAAACGTAAAAGGCTAATTAAATAATCAGATGAACTGAGACAGTCACATTCTGAAGCAAATTAAATAATCTTATACCGGTAACTTAAACACACAATACAAGTTACATGTATTAATCTAAATGCAGGTAAACAACGTGTTTGTATCCAAATGAGAGTCGGAGCTTACCCGTCTGTGTTCTCGCTTCTTGAAGGCCGATCTTGTGGCCGATTGTTTTGAAACAATCTGACTTTCAGTTGTTCGTTCAGTTCTCCGTTCATTCACTTCTTCCACGTAAGGGTGAGATGGCAGCAATATCCAGTTTAGAAATAAGACGGCTGCTACACTCATTCACTCCATACTGTGTATTCTGTGTATTGGGGAGGTCCCTGCCCAAGCGATATGTTCTGTCCCGGGTTTTAGCAACAACCTTTGGCTCATGCTCCAGGAGGACTGGTGCAACTGAACTCACTTTTAAAAAAAAAAAAAATCCTTTTCGTGTTTTATTTTTCTTTTAATTGTTGGTACTACACCCTCTTTCAATACGGGCTTATAGCCAACGCTCCTCAACAGATCAGAGGTCTCATACGAGTCTTCAGTAAAGTGTGCAGAGGAGAGACCACTTCGTAGGCGCCCAATGTGTCTGTGAACTTCTTGTAAAACGCGTCCAAATCTTTGCAGTTTGAACATTCTTGGGCCATAAATGCAACGTAAATCCACCTTCTGTTGTGTTGCTGCACCGGCCAAAAACACGTCTACGTGGCATGGCGATAAATTGGTTCAGAATGGAGGATCGGAGTTGCAGTCCGCTCTGTGTTTTAGCATAGCGGAAATGGCGATGAGACTGATAGACTTCCTGCTGTGACATTACAGACGTCAAGGTCATTCACTCAGACCGCTACCTATGTAAATCACTAATTGTAAAAATTACTATATTAGGTTTATTGTTTGTGCTTAAAACCTATTCCTGTGCCATTCTTGAGGTCTCAAGGCATTTATAAACTGAAGTGAGGCCATGGCTCTGTGTATATGCTTTAAGTCGTACTGGTTACCCATCCCCTACCACAGCGTTTCTCAACCTTTTTTCAGTCACGGCACCCTTCAGAAGTATGCAAATTCTCAAGGCACCCCCATATAAAATATATGCAGTCACACTGACCATACGCTGACCCCGGCAGTGACATTGTGACATGGGAAAGGGGGCCGTGAGACAAATTTTGATGATGCATGAGGCGGTGATGATCTGCATTCGTGTAACTATCGTTTTTTTTATTTTTTTATTTTAATTCATTTTATTTATTTCAATGTTAGAATATATTTTTTGACGGCACCCCTAATGAAGCCAGACAGCACCCCGGTTGAGAGAGGCTGCCCTACCATATTCAATACAAATCCCTCCTCCTCATCTTCAAAGCCTTACGTAGTTAGTTCAGCTTTACCTATGCCTTAGGTTATTTGAATTATTGCTTCCCTGGGCAGCACAGTGGTGCAGTGGTTAGCACTGTCGCCTCATAGCAAGAAGGTTCTGGGTTTTAACTACGTGACTGATGGGGGGGCCTTTCTGTGTGGAGTTTGCATGTTCTCCTGGTGTCTGCGTGGGTTTCCTCTGGGTGCTCCAGTTTCCCCCACAGTCCAAAGACGTGGATTAGGTCGATTGGCTACACCAAGTTGTGTGTATACCTGCCACCAGATGAGGAGGGTTTGGGTCCCTCTGGTGTGCTATAATCACTCAGGAGAATTCAGGGAAGCTAGGTGATGGCTTCTTAGATCGCTGACCCTCAACTATGAAGACAGCAACAGACAAACGGACAGATTGCTTCCGTGTGTTAGTTATCTGGTTCCAGAGTACTTCCCATCCCTAGATTCAGACTTTCCTGGCAGGTCCTTTAACACGCGTTAGGCAGTTAACTTCCACAGAGCCTCCAAGAAATTGTCTCGGTTTCCTCCTTCAAAACAACTCAAAATCCATCTCTTCACTCAGTGCTGTGATGTATAAATGAGTAGCTTCAGCCCCTTTCACATAATACTTTCCAATCTGTTAACTGTCCTGTGATTTTTCTGATTCTTTGTGTTTGTACATGTGCTTCTTAAGAATTATCATCCTGATTTTAAAGCGACTTTGGGTTTAAGAAACGCACTATATAAGTAAAGCTTGTTTTAAAAATGACATGCAATTTCAAATAACATGATTTTATATGTTTTATATACAATACCAGTCAAACATTTGGATACACCTTCTAATTCAGTGGTTTTTCTTTATTTTTATTAATTAAATTACTTCATGTCTTAGTAATGATGGAGGTCGTTTCTCTTGACTTAGTTGTTCGGTTCTTGACATGGATCACAGTTGTGGAATCGGGCTATTTACTGTATCTTTTTTAATAATTACTGTTTGATCTCAAACGCATTAAGAAGGAAAGAAATTGCACTAATTAACTTTTGACGAGACACTCCTGTTAATCAAAAAGCATTTCAGGTGATTACCTCATGAAGCTGGTTCAGATAATGCCAATAGTGTACAAAGCGTCATCAAGGTAAACGCCGGCTACTCTGAAGAATCTAAAATATGAAACATTTTGTCTTTTTTTTTTTTTTTTTAACCGCAAAATTCCATATATGTTCAATATGTTATTTCTTAGTTTTGATGTCTGACTATTTTCTACATTGTGGAACAATACTGAAAACTACAGAAAAACCTATGAATCAGTATGTGTGTCCAAACTCTTGACTGATACTGTGTGTGTGTATGTGATTATATAATATTATTATAATTTTTTTTTTTAAATCATGTTATGTGCCATTTGAATTTCATTTTTCCCCCAGTGTCCTTGTCACCAGAGAATTATTTATTTATATATTTTTATATATAAAATATTTTAAGCTCAGTGAGAGAATTTTCTTTCCTATAGATGGCAGTAAAGGTAAATGAAAATGTACAGAAAATCTTCATTCCATTCATCCACTCAGTTCCCTGGTATGAAAAGGCAGCAGTGACTATATGAAACAGCTGTCTTCATGATTGAGCTTTGAAATGTAGCTTTTTGTCCTCGTGTGTGTGTGTGTATATATATATATATATATATATATATATATATATATATATATATACACACACGTGTGTGTGTGTGTGTGTGTGTGTGTGTGTGTATATATTATACACACACACACACACACACACACACACACACACATATATTTTTTTTTATCTATATTATAAAACTAGTGCATATTTTTTATTATTATTAAGGTGCCTGTACATCTTGTACTGACAGTGAGGGCAGATCAGTGTAACTAATGATTTGTCCTGCTCATCACAGGGGAGATGCAGCGCTAGTCAGTTACTGATTATGCCAACTCTTCCTCCCGCCCTCTGTGTATCAACCCCATTCACCCAAAGCATCCCCTGTTCCATAGTTTTACCTAATCAGAGCATGTACAAACACACCATCCAGAAGGGACCTGGGCAGAAGCGGCGGCAAACACGGAGCATTCGACCTTCATCAGTTCCGCTGTCAATGAGTGCCTGATTTTCAAAAGCTTTTCACTGCATCGCAGCTTGCTAATTTGACACACAGTTATCCCCAAGGGTCTTGAGCAACTCAGCCGCCGATTACTAGCAATGTGTTTACCAATCTTTCTCTTTGTGCTCCAGTGTGTGGACTGCAATACTTGTGTGGTATTGGAGCCAATTGAACCCAAGAGAGCATTAGCTTAGAAGGCAAGCTGTTAGGAACTACCCTGATAAAATGGTCTGATCAGTGTGTTGCAGCAACAAGAGGACCATTGGACTATTGTCTACAAAACGAGTGGGTTGTCAATTTGTACTAGGAACACTTGAACCACAGGTAGAGATGTAGTCCATGGTGTAGTGTGTTGTAGTGCATCACTGCATGTAAAGAGTTAAAACTGGGAAAGAGTGAAGCCTGGATTTGTCACTGTATGTATGACAAACTCCATTACATAAATACAGAACTTGGATTGTGCCGAGGAAGAAATGCTCACGTTTACAGTAAGATATTGAATTGGTTGTGCAAATTCAACAGAGTTGGCCATTTGTATCGTTCCAGATTAGTACTGATCCAAATGTAACACGCACACTCAGTAATGAAAGCCAGAAAGTGTCTTCATTTTCAGTGCCACAACAGTGGATGAACATGTCGTCGTCTTCTGAAGTTTGATGAGGCAAGTTACTAGTCCTTGTGGGTGTGTACTGCTATCTGATGGTGTTTATTGTGTGCATGTGCAGATAAAGGACGAAATTGAAAAGCTGGAAGATAGATTGGAATGGGCCAATAACACACTCACAGGGGACTGGAGCCGCTGGAAGAAGAGCATGAGGTCTGACCTGAGAGCAGTGTTTACCCAAACAGCAGAGAAGAATGTGGAATACTATGAAAAGGTGAGTAATGATCCATCCCACAGGTGCTTTGTGAAAGAGGGTGTAGGAGGAAGAGGCTACTCAACCATAGATTTACAGTTCCTTTTTGGGGAACAGTGAGGCAGATTAGCAACCTCTGTTGTAAAGTAGTTTGTGAAGTATACCCATGTACAGTATTTACAAAGCTTTGCAAATTTTATATATATATATATAAATTTTTATTTTATTTTTTGGAACCAGACTAAAGATTTTGATTTATTACTAGGAGCATTTGATTAACATATGTGCCTGGAGTTATTTGCATCCCTGCTTTGGGCATTTGTCGGTAGAGGGTAGTAGAGTTTCATTTTTATACCCTCAGCCAGCTTACTGAGAATAATGATCCCCCAAGGCCATAAAGAAAGACTAATATAGATATTTAGGTAGTGCCTAAAAGCAGTGCTCCTGAAGAATGTATGAAGAAAATATTTGCAAGGGCACAAAATCAACTTGAATAGAATATTACAGCATATGTACCCTCGAATTGTGTAGTGTATTTCACATCAATAAATTACTGCAGTGTCTTGTGACAGTGATACCAATAATGAGAGATGCATCACAGTTACAAATACATATTTATTCCTTTCTTTGTCACCACATCCCATGCACCAGAAAAAACACTACAACATTTTTTATGGTGTGACTCTGCTGCGTGCCTGGTGGACAGCAGTGAACCAGCGCTTTCACGTTACACCATTACTGTATAGTTACGGTCGAATATCAAACTTCATATGTCAAACAATTGTCTGGTTACATCTCTCATGCCCATATGCCTTGTGCGCTTGGAGCGCACAGTGCTATTAAGACTAATCACCAGGCACCTGTTCCTGATTAGAGCGCAATCACAGCGCATACATAAGGACTCTGAGTAACACACAGACTTTACGAAGTAAACGCTCTGTATCCTGCGTCTGACGTTACCATGCCTTGTATTATGTATCGCTTTTCTGGTTTTGACCCTGTTTGTGTTTTTGGACTGAGAGTATTGTATTACTCACCTCTAGGATTAGCAGTTAATTTGAAGGTGAAATTAGAGTCAGGTGTTTTCAATCAATGGGATGACAATCAGGTGTGAGTGGGCACCCTGTTTTATTTAAAGAACAGGGCTCTATCAAAGTCTGATCTTCACAACACGGGTTTGTGGAAGTGTATCATGACACGAACAAAGGAGATTTCTGAGGACCTCAGAAAAAGCGTTGTTGATGCTCAGCAGGCTGGACAAGGTTACAAAACCATCTCTAAAGAGTTTGGACTCCACCAATCCACAGTCAGACAGATTGTGTACAAATGGAGGAAATTCAAGACCATTGTTACCCTCCCCAGGAGTGGTCGACCAACAAAGATCATTCCAAGAGCAAGGCGTGTAATGGTCCGCGAGGTCACAAAGGACCCCAGGGTAACTTCTAAGCAACTGGTTCAGTTACACAAATTGAAACGTAGCGGTTTTCTATGCTATGGAAAGTCCGCACTATAATGACAGGCGTACTAACACCTTCTGCGCGCTTCGGCAGCGCATTGATATCTGAGCTCCGTATCAATGCGCTGCCGAAGCACGCAGAAGGTGTTAGTACGCCTGTCATTATAGTGCGGACTTTCCATAGCATAGAAAATCGCTACGTTTCAATTTGTGTAACTGAACTTGTTTCATGTCACTGGTCATATAAACCTATGTAAACAGGAAAAACGCGGAAGAGTTTGGTCGCATCTAACTACAGCCCCAAAAAATACCATTGGCCATACTTAGCAGCCTAGCTACATTGCTAACAGGAGTGACAGCGCGTCTGACTGACTGGGAGGTCGCGCAAAGCTCGGAGAGGTACGGAGCAGCTCGTCTCAATTCAGATAAGAGCATATTTCATTATGGAAGTACGGTGGACTGTTCCTTTAAGCCGTGACATACTAGATGTATGGTGTTTCATCAGTTGAAATTCCTGCTCTGTACCCCTTTTGTTCACTTACGAAATTCAGTTCGTCTGCCTTAGCTTTAAAATAGGCATTCTTAAGCTCTGTACGCATCTTTCTTGTCACGTAATACAGTGTCTTTATCGGGTCCTTCTCCAACATTAGTCTGCTCCTGATAGGCTGGGCTCATCCATGGCTTGTTCAACTCTTTCTTGCTCTTCAATGGTATCGTTTCCTTAGATGCCACTAGGATTGCATCTCTCATCCGTCCCTCTACATCTTCCAGCTGTCTCATGTTTTTGTCATCTCCAGCAGTAGAGAATCTAGCTTCGCACTATACTTGCCTTGAATATCAGGGTCATCCCTTAGTTTTCCAATATCTAGACGTGTAGAAGGAAGTCTGGGTCTTTGGGAAATCTTGTGCACTTGTTTTCTAGTTGGGAAAGCAGCATTCATGACCACTATCCGATGGTCAGAGTCAAAAATTTGGCTTTGCATCAGGTAAACTCGGCATTTGGTGGTAGCACGTTTGACATACCAGTCAGCCAGAATATAATCTAGTCTGCGATTTATACCCAAGATTATAGAGTGGAAGAGTAGAGTAGTAAATAATCCGTAATTTTTGAAAAACCAAATTAAAAATAAGTGCTGGACAAAAACCATCTGTCTTTTGTAAATAAAGATACAAATTTCATTGTCCAGTGGTCATGTTCATGAGATGCGTTGCCTTGCACTTGCAGTAGGGTTCCCTGTGGTGGAACATGTTTGTTGTTCATATGGACATCATATGGTCAAAAGCCATCAAAAATCAGGTCGATGAATTACTATATTCTCTTAAATATGGGGCTCGTGCAGGAAGCTCTGCTAACATTTCCAGATGTGAGCTATTGTGACAGATGTCCTTGGATGCGTACCCTGCCTTTTTATTTGCTGCCCATAGCTTGACCCTTGACTTAAGAGCTGAACCAGGAATTTAGACCCAAGTGCTCATGGCAGTCCGTTCTGGAGGGAAACATTTGGGAACTTTTTGTAAACAAGTCTGTGATCTATTCTCACTCTCGTGGTCTCTGTAGCCCTTTGAGGCCACCCTGTGCTTTCATAGACTTATAGGAGGTGGGTAATGATAGTGTGATTATCACATGTTCTTTGTGGGCATGTTCCAGCCATGAGCAACAGTACCAGATTTTTACTAACTCGAACCTTATTAATAAGGTGACCTTGTGCAGGAACACAATCTTTTGATTGGTGGCTATCAGTATGCTATAGGCTGCAACACTTGGCACAGCAAAGAAGTGTACAAATTGTGCAAGATCTTTTAAGTAAAACAGTTATCCATTATAGAGACAGTCACCACAAGTGGGAGATTAATCAATGAAGCCTGTTCGTATGGAGCACTTGCATGTGACGTCACAGCCGATCCAGATTGTGACAGACGCCATCGTGTCGGTCAAACGCCATATTCCGCCTTCTACTTCTACTTCTGCTTTTCCTTCTACCTTTTCTTCTGGAAAACCCTACTATATACAATTCTACTACAATGGCTGCGGCTACAAGCTCTCCCTACCTGTGCACGTTTATGTTTTTTGTGTGTATTTTTGCGTGTTGTTCGTCTGTACCGGACTTCAATATCCACTACAACCGTATGGACTTACTGGACATTGGTTTCCAGCAGAAAATGACGGTTTGTAGCGATTTCCATCACATGCACAACATTCCGGACGAGAAAAAAAAAAAAACATTCCGGACGAGATAGCGAGACCAGCGGGGTCTCCGTGGATTGTTATCGGAAGCAAAGCGAAGGAGGCGGTGTCGGGAGCGGAAGCAAAAGCGAGGCTGCAGAGCCGGCCTGTTGACTAAGCTCAGAAAACAGCCACTCAAATCTCCACTGCCAAGCCTCTACCTCTCCAACGCCAGGTAAACAAGACGGACGATTTGGAATTACCTTATTCTATTCTATAATCAGCTGGTCAGTGCTATACTCAATACTTAAGTGACTTACCCATCCAATGAGGATTCTTGTTTACAAGATGCCACATCTGAGTCGCTGACAAATCCTGAATTTCTGTAGAGATAACTGTCCAGAGATTTATAAGCATGCAGCGCTTCACCACTGAACAGCGAGGGAAAGTTAATGAGGTAATTATACACATCCGGATATTCCGCTGGCAGTTCAACATCCGGTCGTGAAAACTCCGTCCGGAAAGCCATAAGGGTCACAAATCTGTAGATCGTTTATTTTAGACATATATCTAGTCATCTGTTCATTAGAAAAATGAGCCGTGTAGTCTGTCGGTTGAAATTGATCCATTCTGTACACGAGTGCAGCAGTATTCAGCTGTGTCTTTGACCGACAAGATGGCGGTTGTGTACTTTCCGGTCACGTGACTGCAAGATCTCTATTGTTACTGCTATTTATTTAACTTTTCAGATCACTGTTGACTGTCTCACCCAAGGCCCTTTTTTGTTTAATATCAGATAATACAGGCCAAAATAAAGTGAGACTAGGAGGGAGAGGAACCATATGAGGCAGCTCCTCCTTAATATGTTGACACAGTTAAGAGGAATGCGATGTGTGGTGATGCAATGAAAGGCCATATCAGTTTGTGTGAATAAAATCAAAATCCCACTGAGACTTCAGAGTTGGTATGCAGGGGATGAGGGAGGCTAGTTGGAAGCATGTGGCATTCCTGAACTCTTTGAATCATTAATGTGCACAAGAATGGCCTCAATAAGCTGAGGCAAGAAGATGAAACCCTATTCGGAGAGCGGGAGATGAGGATGTGGGTACGACTGTGTCCACAACGTGCCCTTATGGAAGAAAATCTTAACCTGCCTGGGTAGTAACATGTAGGAAAGAATATGACCAGATAATAGCATAAGTACAAAAAAAAATTGAAGCAGGTGTGAGAGACTAGGAAACAGGAGGTGTGTGGAAAATTTGTAGGTGAGAAGATGAACAGAATCGGGGTAAATAACAAAAGAGAAGGAATGTGGGTTCTGTAGCAACTGATGGGAAACCAGGGAGGGGGGGAAAAAAGAGAAGGGTTTGCCATTTCATTGTTAATTATTAGTTTGTTTTGAGTTAAATTACATTTCATTATGTATACTATATAATGCAGCGTAATATTTTGGCTCTATAAACAAAATGAGAGGCACATGTAGGGTATGGTTTTGTCACATTTATGTACGTGTTAGGATATGTTTAACAAAACGCATTCCTTAGATAAATTCTTCACATCCCACTTTAAAACTGATTAGGTACCTTGATGCCAGGGACACATGTTCTTATTTATAATAAAAAATATAATTTGTATATGTGCATTGAAGATGGGTTTAGTCCTGTCTGTGGGTTGATGCTGTAATTTTTTTAAGAGTACTTTGCATTGTAGCCTGTGCAACACTGTGGGCACAGCAGCCGCACACCATAAGATGGCAAGTTCATAGGATTGCCATGGAGACGCCATAGCAACAAGGATGTTGCTCAGAGATGGGAAAGACAAAGATCCTGTCATTAAGTGTTCGACTTAATTTAGACAGTGCAGGGCATTTTTTTAAAAAGATTTTTAAACACTGCATCAGAAACATTTCTTGTGGGACAGCAGGGGTTACTTTTAGGCCCTCGGTTATTCATTGTATGAGGGCTTTATACTAGATGTTTGCTCTTTGAAATCAAGTCAGTGCTGTTTGGCCATGTTTTGCAGAGGTTTCCATCTCCTCTCTTTATGCACTCTGAACTTTAACTTCGTATGAATTCTATGTGGGCATGCAACTACATATACAGTTGTGTGCCTGATTTATTATCTCTCCGTTGCCTGTATTGTTCCCTGGTTAAATTTGTTTACCTGCACTTTCTCCTAACAGCTGGGGATGAAGCAGGTCCGAGGCCTTGGACCTCTTAATGAGTCTCTAAACTCAGCTAAGGCTTCACCCACCCCAGCTGGCAGCTTTGCATTCGATACAGATACTAGATCAGAGATTATTATACATACAGGACACTTTTTTGATTGAATAAAAACCTGTATTCTCTTCCCTTCTAGCGGGTTTTGTTCATTTGGTTTGACAGCATGCAATATTGTTAGCATATCGCTTATCCTACATGTATTACGCCACTCTACCCAATGGAGAATGAGCGTTGAATATGATTTACAATATAGCATGGTTGTCAAGACACGACGTCATGCGTCAGAGACGCAAAACTTCTGCGCTAGCAAGCGACTGCGACAATTTGTTAACAAACATGGCCTCCAGGTTTGCTTTGTTAAATACAGAAGATTTTGAGGATTTTGAAACAGAAAGATCCGCTGAACACCCGAAAGGAATGTGTATGTAATTATTATTATTATTATTATATTGACTAGCTTTTTTTTTTTTTCATGGTATATCACATATATATTCCATTCAGCTGGCATGATACTGAAGTTGCCTTCGATTCATTCAGTATCATGCTAGCTGAATGGAATATATCTGATATACCACTCAAGACCAGCCAATATTATTTAAGTATCAACATTTTCAGTCATCGCAAATGAGCTGAGACCAGTTTCACCTTTCTATACTAAGTAACTTTAAAAACGCACAATGGAATTCAACACGATATCACTTTAGATCCATGCATATATTTGAAATTTATGATATTGTATGTAATGCACACACATCTTGAAATATTGATAAAGGACATTTATTGTCAAACTCAAGAATTAATTCACAATAAAAAAATTCAAAGTGACAGTTGGTCCATGTTCGGACCGTCATGCTGGAGATTCTGGGTCTGTGTCGTCCAGGGGTCTCAGCAGCAGTGACTGAGGGTGTCAGGAATCTGTCACGGAGGTGAGCTAGCCTGATGTGCTGATCCTGAACTGGCGTCGTGACTCGAGGCTGACCGGGGCGTGGACGATCCCTGGTGCTCCCTGTCTGTCTGTAACGCTGACTCAAACGGGAAATGGTCGAATGATGAACACCGAAGTGCCGGGCGACCTCTGTCTGTGTACTTCCGGCACGCAACATCCCGATGGCCTGTTCTCATTGATTTTGGCTTAGGCGTGGCATCTTCAATAATGACAATTTTCCCATCATTTCCCCCGGGTATTTATAGGCAAGACTGTGTGTGTAGTGTATGCAAAATTTGTTTGAAAATTAAAGCCTGTCCATGTCATTGACTACCCGAGTCATATTGTACGTTATTGAGTACAACTCCCTTAAATTGTGATTTGAGCACAGATTTGGAACTTATTCGGGCGGAACGAAGTTATTTTTCCATTGTGATATATTTCTTAGGGGCGGCACGGTGGTGTAGTGGTTAGCGCTGTCGCCTCACAGCAAGAAGGTCCTGGGTTCGAGCCCCGGGGCCGGCGAGGGCCTTTCTGTGTTGCATGTTCTCCCTGTGTCCGCGTGGGTTTCCTCCGGGTGCTCCGGTTTCCCCCACAGTCCAAAGACATGCAGGTTAGGTTAACTGGTGACTCTAAATTGACCGTAGGTGTGAATGTGAGTGTGAATGGTTGTCTGTGTCTATGTGTCAGCCCTGTGATGACCTGGCGACTTGTCCAGGGTGTACTCCGCCTTTCGCCCGTAGTCAGCTGGGATAGGCTCCAGCTTGCCTGCGACCCTGTAGAAGGATAAAGCGGCTAGAGATAATGAGATGAGATGAGAGATATTTCTTTTCTTCTTGAGATAAACTCAGCACGAATTCAGCAAGTTTTATCAATGTGTGTTTTTAAAGTTACTTAGTGTAGATGTTTGCATGCCATTAGGGCCTAACACATGGGTGCTTTTTTTTGGGGGGGGGTTGGCACACTATTACAGACCATCTGCACAAATCTTCTTGAGTTTAGATGATGATGTGATCAAGACATTCCTTGTGATTTTCTTTCCATTTAATTTTACATCAGTGCTTCTAGACTTCACTTTCATTTCCGTCTTTTTTTTTTTCCCTCAGTCCAGCTCCTTTTTTTTTTTTTTCCCCTCCCAGTGCTTCCCATGAGATCTTAGTAAAGTTTTCTTTTTGATGTGTGCCTGTGTCACACAGCAAAGCATAATAATGTGCCGCTCCACTTGGCAGCTCATCATCTCTATCAGCTGTCAGTTTGATCATCTCCAGCCTGAGGGTGTCAGTGACCCACTGCCCAAAGTCAGTCTCAGAAGTGAGTAAAGCAGTCACTTCTTAACTCCCTCATATGTTTTTGCCCTTAAGATGGTGAATCACACTTTGACCTTAAGTTTTCTCAGTCTTTGTGTTCAGTGTACTTTTTTTTTTTTTTTTAATTTTCCCCACTTTCTCTTCACCCTCCGACTGGGAAATCATTCAGATCGGGTACTGATTGACAGCCTAAGCATGTATTCTTTTCCTGTTGCATTTCAGAAAGAGCTTTTAAAAAAAAAAAATGTTGACTTGCTCATGATGTCAGGATTGATGTGGAATGATTGAGTTAATTGAAGAGGTCCATCAGCATGCTAGCTTTGATCCTGTCCTTTCTGGCAGGTCAGGTGAACATTTATTTTCAGATATCACTCACGGGGATAAGCGCTAGGGAAAGCTTCTTATTATTCTACCTTTTAAACACACACTCTTTGCCAGTCACCCCTTGCCACTTATGTGCCATATTAATCAACCCAAACACTTTTGGTTTTCTGTATTTGTTAGAATTTATTGACCTTGAGTCTAGAGGCAGGCATAAAAGAATGGGTGTTCTATTTCCCTGATTTTTGTATGCGTCGTCAAAATAGCAAATATAACTCCACCTAATTTTGCATCTTGTTTGGCTGCTGTTTTCAATCTCTCATCTGATGTGCTTTCAAAAGGTCAGAGCTCATCTGCCTCCTTTGATACGGTGCAATCCTGATTAAGTGTTTTGACAGGCAAATGGTCGCAGTGGACATGGTTCACGGCCATTCTGAAGTAGCAGGAAAGTTTGTGGGCTGTGAGGGGAGGCGAGAGTTAGCAATGTTGGAAAGACATTAATCTTGAGCCTGGGATGTGACACACACGTGACACAGAGGGCTGCAGCCGGCCACAGCCTGGGAATGAAATCAGGTGCTAAATTGGAAGTCGCCGTATGTCAGCCCTTATGACAGCCTTCAAATAGCTTCTTATTACTCTGCAGTTGAAGGACTACCCAGACAAAAAGTGACACAGGTGCACAGGCTCGATGTTAATGCCATTATGAAATGTGTGTTCTGTTGCAGTGCCTGGCAGTGTGGGAGTCGTTCCTGCTGTCTCAGAGACAAGAGGCCAGGGAAGTGGGCAGAGATGACTCCTAATCCCTCAGAAGCTTTTATCTAAATGGTGAAGACCAAAGACAAGTTTTTACCTTGCAATCCAAGTGCATGAATTGTATAGCAAAATACCACTGCCACAGATGTCTCGGTATAAACATAACTGTGCCTTATCGTCAGACAAACCAAGGATACAGATATGTCGTTAATCCATTATTTCCTACAACAGGTAACAAGTTTTTCTCTGCAGTTCACAGATCTTGAGAGGATGAGTATTTTGCTCGAAATTGTTCTTTACCTTATTAATATCCTTGTGAAAAACCTAAAGTAAGAGATAATAAATGTCGTAAAATTAAATTCAGGAGGAATGGTTTGTGGCTTTATTATATTTAGATGCCATTAGTCTCCGAATTTAGTTCTATAATTATTTGGTACATTTTGCTAATGTCCAAATCATTGTCTAGGCTGCTTTGAAGTCTTTTCTCACTTGCTCACAAGCCAATGAGAAATTCAACTGTATAGGCCAAAATATTCAAACCAGGTGTCTTTTATATAATGGCATCCCCTTACACTATGGATTGTTAAAAATATATTTTAAAATCACTAGGTTAAATCATACAAGTTCTTATTCATCTTTTTTTTTTGTTTGTTTACAACATGCTCATGTTTTACAACCAAGAAGTCATCTGAAATGCTTTTATATAAATGAATGTGTAATTTATTTACAATTACTTTATATACTATGCATCAGTTATCATGCGCGCGCACGCACATTTGCATTTTGTGTAAATTGTGACATAAGGCATGTTTAATTTTAGGTCCTTGGTGGTGAACTGTAATTGAGGAAACTTTTTTAATACAGCTGAATATGACCTTTTTGCCTTTTGTTTTCTTTGTCATCAGATTTTTCCTCCAATTTTGAATGAACAGGCCTCAGAGCTCTGTGATCCTAAAGTAGGTTACCCGCTTGGCCTAATCACGTTAAACAATGAACTGCTCTCTTCAGATAACACTGTGCTCTAAAATTATTGCCTTGATCAGTGATTTAAATTGTGCATGTATAGGAGAGAATATGCACCTCTCTCTGTCTCGGTTGAAAAGCAAGCAGGATTATGCCACATGCTGTCTGCACACTTATTAATTTAATAATTAGTTTCATGGAATATTAATGGAACATTTAATAAGCTGTCATTGTATATGGTTGTACACTCCCCAGAAGCCTGTATTTTATTTATTTATCCCCCCCCCCCCCCCCCCCCCCCCAGTGAACTGACAATGTTCTGTCACTACAATTCATGCACTTGAATAAGTGAACGTCCTCTCCTGCAGTGGTTTCCAAACCAGACACATGTTTTGCTCCATGTCTGTGCTGTGTGAGGTGGAATTGAGCAAAAACATGGACCGTCTCTGAGGGCTGCTTTGAAAACTACTGTTCCATAGAACTACAATATGAGGACAAAACCATTTTGCTCCTCCTCATCGTCCATACAAATACATAACATTATTGTGTTAGAACCAGTGCAAGACCAACCATCCAAAACTCCACCACTGACTGAGTCAAATTTACATTCGTATGCTATGTCTAGCATTAGACATTGTGTGTTTTCATTAACTGTTGCCTCACTGGGAGACTTTATCTCCATGCCGAGTTTCCCAACAGCATCAGAGCACAAAGATCATTGTTAGTTGGTAGAGTGAGCAGCACGATAAATGCTCTCTCCTAGTTAAGATGCTCTTAGCATTAAGAGGCTTTTGGGAAACCCACTGCTGATTGGGGAAATATAGTGGTGTAGTGGTTAGCACTGTCACCTCCCAGCAAGAAGGTTCTAGGTTCAAGCCCAGCAACTGACGAGGGTCTTTCTGTGTGGAGTTTGTATGTTCTCCCCATGTCTGCCTGGGTTTCCTCTGGGTGCTCCAGTTTTCCCCCACAGTCCAAAGACATGCAGTTAGGTTAACATGGGGCAGCCATGGCCTGACGGTTGGGCTGAAGTGCCCTTGGGCAAGGCACCTAACCCCCAACTGCTCCCCGGGCGCCGTAGCATAGCTGCCCACTGCCCTGTGTGTGTGTGCATGCGTGTGCTCATGGCTTCAGATGGGTTAAAAACGGAGGTAAAATTTCACTGTGTACTTAAAGGAACAGTCCACCGTACTTCCATAATGGAATATGCTCTTATCTGAATTGAGACGAGCTGCTCCGTACCTCTCCGAGCTTTGCGCGACCTCCCAGTCAGTCAGACGCAGTCAGACGCGCTGTCACTCCTGTTAGCAATGTAGCTAGGCTCAGTATGGCCAGTGGTATTTTTTGGGGCTGTAGTTAGATGCGACCAAACTCTTCCGCGTTTTTCCTGTTTACATAGGTTTATATGACCAGTGACATGAAACAAGTTCAGTTACACAAATTGAAACATGGTGATTTTCTATGCTATGGAAAGTCCGCACTATAATGACAGGCGTACTAACACCTTCTGCGCGCTTCGGCAGCGCATTGATATCTGAGCTCCGTATCAATGCGCTGCCGAAGCGCGCAGAAGGTGTTAGTACGCCCGTCATTATAGTGCGGACTTTCCATAGCATAGAAAATCGCTACGTTTCAATTTGTGTAACTGAACTTGTTTCATATCACTGGTCATATAAACCTATGTAAACAGGAAAAACGCGGAAGAGTTTGGTCGCATCTAACTACAGCCCCAAAAAATACCATTGGCCATACTGAGCCTAGCTACATTGCTAACAGGAGTGACAGCACGTCTGACTGCGTCTGACTGACTGGGAGGTCGCGCAAAGCTCGGAGAGGTACGGAGCAGCTCGTCTCAATTCAGATAAGAGCATATTTCATTATGGAAGTACGGTGGACTGTTCCTTTAAGACTGTACTTGAGTGTATGTGTGACAAATAAAGGCCTCTTGGCTTGACGACTTATGAGAACCAATGCAAGACCAACCATCCAAAGCTCCACCACTGACTGAATTGTAATCAAGGCATTCAAATTTACACTGGTATGCTATGTCTAGTATCAGATGTTGCGTGTTTTCATTAACTGTTCCCTCACTGGGAGACTTTATCTCAGATTGAGGAAATGGATTCATCACCATGAAACTAGAGCTTGTGAGACACTATGAGATGAAATATCAGTTGGGCTAATACAGAAGAAAATCAGATAAAGATGGCACAGGATAACAGGAACAGGGTTTTAAATAACTTTTTAATGAAACCAATGTATGAAACATTATTTATTGTTTGTGCTGAGAATGAAAAATGATAATACATGGTTTTCCACCTTTTATATGATAAATATATAGCCATGAGCTTCAAAGGAATAAGTGCTGGCTTTGGGGCTGTGTATGTAGTTTAAATTTGTAGATCAAGATAAACATTTATCCAGTACAAAACTTCCAAAAAAAAAAAAGGAGGAATTGCTTTGATGCAAACTAATTCTGTTCCTACACAAGTACATTCTTTAAATGTTGCTTTTGAATAATCCTTCCTCACACTATTGTGTTTAAGTTCAGAAAAGGATTTTAGACCTAGAACCTTTTTTTTGCTTCAAAGTGACCTGAACAACTCTTTCATTCTACTGTTGAGAAATAATTACAGTTCTGCGTAACACTGTGCTTAATATCCATTAAATAAAAGTTTACTAGAAAGTGCATTACATGAATTAAATGAGTGAGGCATTTTTCATTCAATCCTACTTTTGGTTAAATACAGTATTTTGCAAATCCACATGGACATAGTGACTAACATTTCGTTGACTCATACTGTGGAAAAAGTCACAGGAAAGAAAAAAACAATGGAGAGTTCATTCGTATGCTGTCATTAACACCAACTGCTTCTTGGCTGAAGAACTGGTTGCTTACTTCTGAAGAGGTGTCAAGTGAAATACACATTTCAGGTAAAAGCTGTTACTCTCACAATCCAAACCCCAAACATGATTTAATTATGATGCTGTTAACTTGACTATGATCTGTCTCTGAATTGTTTCGTGAGTTTATAACCAGCTATACCAACAAGATCAACTGTCAGCTACTGCTCACTTATGTATCCCCCGCTCTCGCTTATATCAGAATGCAAGCAATCAAAGGAATAGGACACTTATTATGAATGTTGACTTCTTCAACAAATAATTAACCCTGAAACAAGTGAGTAAAGAGCCGTGTTCTCCCCAGGGATTTCAAATAGCATCCTGCTAAACTGTCATTTTTGAAATAGCATTTTGCATCTTGAAATAGCGTCAAAATTCACTCTGTTTTGTAAATGCATTCAGTCGGTAAACAGGAAGTCGATGTGCGACAGACCTGAAAACGGTATACACGGTATAGAACCCCAAGCTGAAGCTCTGTACCAAATATCAAGCAGGTGTGATTTGTAGTTGCTGAGAAAAGTGTTATGAAAATTGTGTAAATCCACACTATATATGTTTTGTAAATACATTGTCGGTAAACAGGAAGTCAACATGTGATAGATCTGAAAACGGTATAGAACCCCAAGCTGAAGTTTGGTACCAAGTGACTATGATTTGTGGTTGCTGAGAAAAAGGGGGTTTCGGCTGGACGGACAGAGGTAAACCCGAGTTGGTACCCACCCCTCCTTCAAAGCAGGGTTATACGGTAATAAAAATAGATGTATGTGAATATTGGGTCTCATTTATCAAGTGAGATCCAAGCAAATGTATTTGTAAATTGTTTGTTTGGATGAACATTTACATAAGAAATATCTGATTAGTTCAGGGGGAATAAACATCCTACAAGAGCTCCTGAGTTTGTGTAAATTTCCATATAAAGAGACTCGTTAATGTGAACCTTGATTGATGCGCTGCAATTGCAGTTACTGTATTTTTCATAAATGGACTGCATTGAAAAGTTGCAATTATATTAAATTATGTAAAGAAAATCAGCCAAGTGGTTTTGTAAATATGGCACATTTTGTTTGAAATTGCTTTGGAGGAAACAAAAACATTGACGCACAACTTTTTATTAAAAGATTTAAAGCGTGTAAAGAGAGGCTGACACATTGCAGGTATAGTTTAAAGCTTTGAGTGACTCAGACATGAGAGCTTTAAACTACAGCATAAAAACACACCTTTGTAGTTTCTATTTACAAGCAGAACCTGTTTCCCAGACCTACGGCTGTTCTCCCCACCTTATTCGTCTAATGAAGTGTTACCAAGTACCTTCTTACTGTTGTATGTCTCCGTATCCTGTGGGAATGGAACTCCGTGCACACTCGTGTCAAGTCCTCCACGTATTATAAAGCCTCCGTGTGGGACTAAAATCAAACATGGTTTCTGTTTCTGCTGAAAATAAATCAAGGACGAAAAGGTACGTTGCTTGTTGTTATATGTTTGATTATCAGTATGCTTTTACATAGATGCATACAATCCAATTGAGCTACTGTATTGCTTCTAGTTTCACATCCACATGTCCATCTCTTACTTTGTTTTTGAACCCTTTTTTTTTTTTTTTTTAACCTCTCAGGCTGCAAACACAGCTGAGCTTGAAATAACACCACTGGTTTAGTAGTCGTATAGAAGTTATATATACAGTAAGTAGTTGTGTATATAAAATTGCATATTTAATTCCTTCATTGAACTGTAAAGCCGTGTTGACTTGCAGCTCAGCTTATAAGCAGGAGTAAGAAGAACAAGGCTCAGGCAGGCCGCAGGCTGATCTTTGACCCGAGAAGATGAGGGCTAATGTACAGGTCTCATCATGTAGCAGAATTTCTGTTTTCTCCTCTCTGAGCTCTCACGTGCTCTGAAAAGCTGTCCACAAGTTCAGTGATTGTGTCTGCTTTCATTTTCTCTCAGAGATTCCTACCTCAAAGCTATCAGAGAATAAAGGACTACAAAAAGCCCACTGGGGCAAGCCATGATGACAGAATTTCAGTAATACCAGAACCAAAAGTAGAGCTGAAAGGGAAAAATCAAAATGCTTAAGGCCAGGCTTGTTACTGTGCTTGTCTTAAATAAAATCATTTTAATTCTGCGACATGTGAATGTGGAATCATGCAGAGGAACAGTCTGATTATTGGAAATAGGACATTTTTCACTGGAATGATTACAGCCATTTCAGGACTCTGCGGACACGGGCTGCAGAGTGAGAGGTTTTATGAGCCGTACATCAACGTTTGGATCACTTCACAGCTTACTACCAAGGTTAATGGTCTATAATGCCACTGTATAGTTAGTGCCATTCTTTTCGTGGCTGTTACCAAAACAACTCTATCCATCAGACACTGGGAACCCAACTAATGCAATGAAGTTGGTGAAGACTTTTTTTTTTTTCCTCAAAGATGGCACAATATTTCTGTTTGTATTTCCTCGTAATGAGCAAAACACACACACCTTATTAATAAAATCATATTTTACTCACTTTAAAAGTGAGTAATATGCACCTAATGAATCTTGGAAAAGATTTAAAAAAAAAAAAGTCTTGTAGCATTTTTACTATACACAGGGATGAGAGTTTTCCGCTTTTCGGCGGATTTCCGCTTTTTCTGAGCGAAAATCGATATTATGCCAAATCCGTTGAGATGTTTTTTTTTCATTGAGGGGGGTTGGGGTATGTTCCTTCGTGATACTCAAGCGTACGACGATGTTACATGTTTACATTTTCACCATCTTTAGTCTCACTAAGTCTCGCGGTAGAATACGTGTTTTCTACAATGTAATTGGCCAAAACATCGCTGGCGAGAGCATGATAGCCAATCATAACAGTTCTTACAAGAGTGTGGGAGAGAACAAAAGCCAATCATAACAGTTCTTACAAAAGTACCCACATCGTTCTATTTTATCGAAACTTGCACATGTTCATCGTCGCTGCGCTTCAAAAATACGTTTCTCTTTCGTATCGGCTTTTTTACTCAAAATCTCATCTCATTATCTGTAGCTGCTTTATCCTGTTCTACAGGGTCGCAGGCAAGCTGGAGCCTATCCCAGCTGACTACGGGCGAAAGGCGGGGTACACCCTGGACAAGTCGCCAGGTCATCACAGGGCTGACACATAGACACAGACAACCATTCACACTCGCATTCACACCTACGCTCAATTTAGAGTCACCAGTTAACCTAACCTGCATGTCTTTGGACTGTGGGGGAAACCGGAGCACCCGGAGGAAACCCACGCGGACACGGGGAGAACATGCAAACTCCGCACAGAAAGGCCCTCGCCAGCCACGGGGCTCGAACCCGGACCTTCTTGCTGTGAGGCAACAGCACTAACCACTACACCACCATGCCGCCTTTTACTTAAAATGCCGAATACAATTGACAAGCGAGATGAAGCGAAGGTACGTGAAATCGATGCTGGTATAAAAAACAGAGAGAGGACTGACAAGCTATTGTCTTTGGCCAAAAGGCTTAAGAAGTCGTCGAAATGATTAAATGAAAATGAGAAGTGACTGTGAACTATAAATAATTGTATAAAGTGTACATAGACATTATCCCATAAACTTAGCATTCGTTTGATTTAATACATTGAACATGTATATGATGGTCAGTAAATCTGAATTAATGCTGACAGTTTTGAAAACTTAAATATTTCAAAAGACTTTTTGAAATCATATGCAACTAATGAGGACATAGGGTGACTGACCTTTTCTCCCTAAGAAATTTTATTTAATATATGAGCATTTTGATAATTAATAAAACTTAAGTTTAATGTGAATTTAGTTTATCATTTTTGTTGATCATAAATTATAACCATACCCTTGAATGTAGAATGTGATTTTATTTTGAATTCAAACAATACTCCTATTGATTTGAAACATATTTTCATGTAAATATATAAAAAAGACAACAGATTTTTTATCTACTACAGCTCAGATTGCAGGAAAAGTGGTTTGTAAGGCCTTATTTTTCAAAATTTTCCTGGGGGGGTATCCCTCCCAGACCCCCGGCTTCGGGCACCATCTTGTTTTCTGCTTTTTTGGTGACCACCCACTCTCATCCCTGTATACAGGATATTACCTTAGTCTATTTGTTTTTCATATAGCGCTATCAAAAGGCTTTTAGCACACTAATGAATGCATTCAGAACACGTCTTTCTCTTTACACATTTGCTGTTGATGTGTCAACAGGAAAGATGAAGACCGAGAGCTGTACAGAGGCTGGGAGAGCACTGGTGCACACAATGGACCGAATGGTAAGCAATCAAACCCGTTCAGTCAGGCCAATTCAGCACGTAAAGGTAAATGTGCTAAAAGCAAAGTACCACAAAATAATGAGCATCAACCAATGGAAATGGGGGGGAACCCAATAAATCATTGTGCTCAGAAGTAAACGGCCCTACTGCCTGCTCAAAGTCATAGTGATATTTCTTCCGTTCTTTCCTTAAATATGATTTTGTTCATGCAGTAAGACAGGACATACAGTCAGATCCTGAATTACAGTCAGATCCTGAATTACAGGCACTTTTGGTAAATATGTGTTAAATAAATGTTACGATATAAAATGTCTAAATATTTCTAGTTAGCTTAATCTCACTGAAAATATAGTGCCTTGCCTTAGTATTCACTCCCTTGAACGATTCCATATTTTGTAGCGTTACAACTTGGCAATAAAATGGACCTAATTGTTCAGGAAACTAGGACATCATGAATCTACGTAAAATAAATAATATTGAAGTGGGGGGAAAACAATACAATTTACAAATGAAAAAATGTGCGTGATTGCATCTGTTTTCACCCCAGCTACTATGAAACTAAATTAGTTCTGGTGCAACGAGTTGTCGTCAGTCACATAAATCGTTCAGTGGATTACATGTGTAATTACAATGTCACATGATCTCTGCATAGCTGGCCCCATTTCTGGAAGGCTCCAAAATTTGTTAGACATTATACCTCAGCAAACAGCACCATGGAGACAAAGAGCCATCAAACAAGTCCAGAACAAAGTTTTGGAAAAGTAGCAATAAGGGTTTTTCTATAAATAAATAAATAAATAAAAATTTGAACATCTCTATTAAATCCATTATTAAACTAAGGAGGGGATAGGGCACAACTCTGACTAGAGGAGGCCATTCATTAAATGGCCATAAAATGTGGGTATTAGCCATAGAACCCGCCAAGAGGCAAAGGGTAACGCTCAGCTTGATGCTCCCACCACCATGCTTCAGAGTGCCGAGAAATGGCGGGTTTCTACCAAATGCAGAGCTTTGTGCCAAGGCCGTAATGTTTAATCTGGGTCTCACCAGTAATTTAAATACAAATGTACTCGCGGTAATTTCATATCAAATGTCTAGAATTTTGTTTTCAGTGTTCCTTCAAAAATGCCACCCAGAAAGGTTTATGACACCATTACTACTAAAGGTAGCCATGTCTCAGATTTTATTTTTCCCACTTTTGTCTAAGATCTGGTGTATTTCCAGTATCCTTTAAATGAGAGGTAGGAAGCATCACAACTGGTTTCTCCTGTTGCCAGTTAAAAAATAAGGGCATTGTTTGGCCCAGTTTTTACTGATTTTGTCAGTGGTCTAATCACGGTGTTCCTTCATTTGCTGCCATGCTGAATTACATGAATTCTGGTACCAAGAATCATCGATTATATGAGATTCACAGAGGTGTGTGGCTGATTCCCAACATGACTTGAAATGAGTGTGCAGTGAGGATTAATTTTGACCAAAGAAGCCTCCATTGCCCTCAAGAAAATTTGTTTTTTCCCCTCAAATGTTTAAATCCCAGGCTTGTTTCTTTCTCATTCTCAGCAAGCTTGAGAATGTCAGTCACATGCATGACAAGACGTACAGCATACTTGCATAAGTCTGAATTATTTTTAAGCAGAATTTTACCCCATCTACCTGTAGCTCAGTGGCATTTGGGAGTAATGAGTGATGTCCATTGCGGAAGAGAGCCAGAGAGTAAGTCATCTATCAGAGCCGGTCTACAGCAGCTTTAGCTCCTGACGTTTATAGTGGGAGCCTATGATTAATCATCAGCTTAACAAGGCCGGGGACACTCAGCGTCCCTAATGTAGTTGCTTGAACACACTCGCACCATACACAAACAAGCTAGCCACAAGGGAGAAAGAGAGGGTAGCATAAAAAATGTTAAAATTTATTTTCCCCAAAACAGATTTATTTTTCTTTTAAAACTAGATACAAAGGAGCAGTGTGGCTGATTAGGATGAGTTTAGGGAGACGGCAAAACTTAATTGTTGCCAAAAAGCATCACTGCCTCCTCTCTCATCACACAGTTATTCACTGAATGCCTTAAATGTTAATATTCAGGCTTGGTATTCAATTCAGGTGTAGACCTACCCACTGAGGCTGCACAAATGATCTAAGTAATTCCTTTTGCTCTCAGTTAACATAAGCACATTCTCTCATTCCAGATGATAATGCATTTCATGTCTGGCAGAAATCTAAACGGCAAGAGAAATGCAGATATTTGGATGAAAGGAACATTGTGTTATCACCTCATTTAACAGTTAAGTGCTGGTTCTCTGGCTTGGAGGGGAATGATGTGGCAGAAAAATCATGCCCAAAATGTGACACATCTCAAGATAATGCTCCCTCTAATAAATCTCCTGTGGCTCTCCCAGCAAGGCCCAGTGATGTGAGCCAAAGCACTTCAGACATGGAATGTTTCCCAATAAACTCCATGTCTACTCACTCAATGACCCATAAACAAAATATCATTTATAGCCCCAGTCCAAGCATCCTGGAGCTAAAACAGAGCCAGCCGTTAGTACGATGGGCTCCTGCCACTCGTGAGCAGACATCTGAGGAATTGTTGCCCTGGCGATGTAAAGACTTTGCCCCAATGAACCGTGAAGCAAAACCTGCTGAACCTTTGCATCCCTGCAAATGGCCAGCTGCCCAGAGACTGGAATGGTGCCACGAGAGCCTAGCCAGACTGGCACATCTGGGGGTGCAGTCACCCAAAAATGCACTACCTGCTGACAGACGCAGGCCAGTGATCCAGAGGCCAATTTTGGGTCATAAAGGAGTACAGGTGCATAGCCAACATGGGGAGAAAAGCTTCTGCTGGACATCATCCAAAGGCTTGTTCAATGAAGATGGCACAAAGCCAGCTACAATAGTAGACCCATGTAACCAAGCCCTGTATAACCGTTTGTGGAGTGCAGTGCAAGCAGAAGGATGTGCCAAGGAACTGGAGCAACAAGACGGTGGCTATAAGTTTCACGTGAACAATATGAGCTGGTTGTCGGTAAGTAGTTACTTTCTCTCTCTATCTTCTATCGCACCAAAGAATGGCATAGCTCCTTTATAATCTTGCCATTGTATTCGTTAGATGTTTTGCTTTTGTTCAATGATGAGCATCAGTTCAAAAAAACATGCCGCCTTAGTGAGTGTGTTGAACATTGGGTTTGTAGTAGGGGTCAGCAGGGTGCGATTTGTCAAAAAACCAGAAGGGGGGATGTTTTTTTTTTGTTTTGTTTTTTTAATCATGAAACGTCACAAAATTAAGGTAACAATAGGCTAACAGCTCAATAACATCCGATGATATCAAATGAATAACACTAAATGAAAACGAACACTAAACCAGAGATAGTAAATTCATCTTCCTATCTCTCTAAATACATGAACACTAACACAACAAAGTTCGCATTGCTTGTCGCGTTGCTGTGATGTTTCTCTCCCTCCGGATTAAATGGACAGTGACTCGAAAATCACTAAAATACATGAATACTAAATGAACAGTTTGCTCTGATGGTGCAGTTCACATTGTGCGCAGCTTTCCGATTTAAACTTTTTTTTTCTCATCCTTATACTTCCTGTTTCATGGACTGTAACGGATTTGCTTATTTAGTCATTTTAATACAGAATTTACTTTGAAATTATAATCAGACACTCCAACGCCCCCCCTAAAAAAAAAAAAAAATCGGCCATGAAAAAGGCGGCATCCGCCAAAAGGCGCGCTGTTTGCATCCCTGCATAGAACGCAAAGATATTGTTATTATCTACAATGTATCTATTTGCTGGGGACGTTCGTGAACATCAAAGCTGCCACTTCGGGTCATTTTGAAAGTGAGTGCAATGTAGACCATAGAAAACTGTGTCACAACATGCCTGTCATGTCAACTTTTTTTTTTTTTTTGGTTTGTTTGTTTTATTGACGGGGTTGTCCCCGAGGATTTTTTTTCAGCAGAGATAAAAACCAGAGGGGGGGATGATCCCCACCATCCCCCCCAGCAAATCGCACCCAGGGGGTCAGCAATATGGCGAATTATATCACAAATATAGAGGTCAATCACCATCCTGTATGCATCACAGTATTTAGATGTGCTCACAAACTGCCAGCAAAATAGTAACAAAAAAAAAGATCTGAAAACCTCTGACCTTACAACCCTAAAAATAAATCAACAAGGAGATATAATAAGCATTTAACTGATCTTAACATGCAGTTGGTTACTTGTAAATGTGAGTAACAATGCAGTCAGTCACTGTTAAAAATGTGCTGAACATAACCCATAATACTCCCAGAAAAATGTATTGTGTCACTTATTGTGATTTATGAATAGATACAGGTATTGGGTACAGACAATTTTTAAAGCCTTTCGTTCAGAAGACAATTTTTAGAATGAACTATTTTATAGACTAAATCATTTCAATGAGCCATGTGTCCTTTCTTATTCATGATTTTTATTTTTTACTCTTCTGAATATTTGGTTAATTAACAATTTGCACCAATGGCAACTGTGTGTGTCATAGTAGGAAACAATGGCATTGTTGCAAAGTGCAAATCAGGATAAGAACGCGCACACATGCTTCAGATTCCGTTTCTAGAGATTGAGATTGTATGTGTGTAGTTTCAAGAAGACAATAGCCCTTGTTATATAGTTACATAGAAACGAGTACAGTATACAGTATATTTAACTGCGTGGAATGACGTATGAACAAATCCGCACCTGATTCATTTTAGGGAAGCTGAGTTGGAGGTACTTTTGTCTGAGGTTGCTGGAAATAAAGACGTCTGGAAGTGTGCCTGTTTTATAATAAGACTGTTAAGGTATAATAAATATACTTCAGACCATAATTTGGTAGAAATCTGAATCATTTTCCAACCTCAGCTGGTCATTATGGAAAGTCTATTAACAGCTAATTAATTTTAGAGCTTGAATAGGTCAGCTATTTTGTATTTGTTTGTTAGTTAATTAATAGATGAATTAAAGCTTCATTTATAAATGTACATAAGTCAGTCAGGTTTCCTTCCCGAACAAACAAGTCCTTAATTCATATCAACAAAAAGCTGACAAATTTAATTGAGCACTGAAATGACTTCCAAAATTAAAAAAAAAAAAAAGATTGTCAGGCATGTGTTGATTATTAAAAAATAACCTTAAAAAATGGGTGGTTTGAGCATCTTTAAATAGTGGCTCATTAAAATGTCTCTTGTGCCTAAATGTACCTGCAGGACCAGTTGATAATCTTCCATGTCTGTACCTGTGCAAGTTCTGTAAATTAGCAAATTCACGTTCGACACTAACTGCCTACGTTTTAGTATGAAGTTCTCATGCATACAATTGTGATTTATTTTTATCCTTCTTATTCATACTACTATAATTACTTAGCCTGGGCCCACCCATCCTAAGCGTGACGCAACATGAGGGCTTGTTGCGAGCTTAGTCTGGCCAGGCAAGCTATCTACAGCTCTTCCAAGCTCCTGAAAAATTGGGAACCAATCAACTTTGAGCATCTCCAATGGCCCTGGGTAGAGGCGTGTTCAAGGCAGTGACGTAGTAGAACTGCGACCGGAAGCCATAGATTGTTTACAGAATCTATGCCGGAAGCGCTTCATTCACTAGAAACATTACGAACATGGAGCAAGTTCTCATTGAAAACGGAGCAAAGAGCAGCCCTGGAGGTATTTATTGAAAGGAAGGACGTTTTCGCCTTGCTCCCGACCGGCTTCGGTAAGAGTTTAATCTAGCAGTTAGCCCCGTCGCGTCACATACATCAGAGGAAAGAGTGATGTGATTGGTTTAAGCTTCGTCACAGCCTTTTCTGGCTTCGACCAGTAGCAAACTGAGGCATTTCAGGGAGGCGGGTCAACCACGGGCTCTGGGAAACGGTTGGGCTTAATATCTTGGCCAGACCAATAGCTCGTAGAGCTTTGCAGTCGCGTTAGCCAGACTAATAATTACTATAACCTAAATGCTGTATTTATTGATGATATTGAGGATTACTTAACTGCGATCTAGGTTGCATTTTGAGATTAAAAAGCTTATACTTAAATTTACACGCACTCCAACCAGCCATGAATTTGACTGTACAGAGCATACAGACTCAAGATCCATCCAGCCATTATCTGCAGCTGCTTATCCTGTGCAGAGTCGTGGGAAAGCTGGAGCCTATCCCAGCTGACTACGGGCGAAAGGCGGGGTACACCCTGGACAAGTCGCCAGGTCATCACAGGGCTGACACATAGACACAGACAACCATTCACACTCACAGAGTCACCAGTTAACCTAACCTGCATGTCTTTCGGGGAAACCGGAGCACCCAGAGGAAACCCACACAGACACGGGGAGAACATGCAAACTCCACACAAAGGCCCTCGTCAGCCACGGGGCTCGAACCCAGAACTTTCATGCCGTGAGGCGACAGTACTAACCAGTACACCACCGTGTCGCCCCAGACCCAAAATGAATTTAGGAAATGAGGAAACTGTCAGTGGAATGTGTGTACGCTTGTTTTATGATCTGATTTGATCATATACCACTTGAATAAGAGCCAATATAAATGGCCTAAATTATATTACGTTTAACAAAAATCAAAAGCAATACCACCAGCTGTTGCACATCTGTATAACTACAACATAACTAAAGGAGCCATGAGCTCTTCCCTGTACATCATGCTACGTACGTACACTTCCAACCTTGCGTTATAGTTTGACAGTGATCCATTGCAAAGGTTGTTTACTCAGAGACGTGGCTGGCAGGCAACAGCTTCAGATCTTCAGCGGGAGGGGTATGTGGTTACTGTGATGGAGTAGGAGGAAATCTCACTGTTCTGTCTGAAAATAACAGAAGAGAAATGAGTACATGCGGAACGGAAACATTGTGATGAAGGGCGAGAGATGAGCAAGAGGTTACTGTTATAGAATGACTGACAGATATAAATGTGATGCTGCTGATGCACTTCGTCTGTGTTTGTATCTCAGGACATGCTGTGTCCATCAGGATGCCATGGGAACAGCACGTCCTCCTCCATTTCACATGAGATCACTTTATTCCACATTCTCCAAGCACTACAGAGCAAACCAGTAAATTTCCCACAGGTCAGAGGACAGAGACGCCTCAAGACACTTCCGAGTCTGAATGTCTGAAGCCATCATGAGAAGAATGTAATATTTTTCTACACTCACAGCAAGTCACTCTGGCAAACAGCAGCCAAGCAAGGTCAGAATATATTTTATTCAAAGACATTTCCTCTACAGTGTAAAAGGTCACGATTTGATGAGACGCAATATTTTTAATGAAGCTGTGAGCTGGACCTATTAAAATTCAAAAGATGCCGACCTGCAACATTAAAAAAAAAAATACCAACAGCTACACAAGTGGGAATGTCACAGGTGAACAGCGATAGATGTTAGTAATTAAAAAAGTTCAGCAGGTTGTAAGATTGCACTTTTACAACCAAAGATTGTGTACAAACTCTTAAAGAAATAGAAAATAGGAGTTGTGAATATAATATGCAAAATAGAAATGTTATTAACAAATCAGTATTTAAAATGAGAAATTAATTCCAGCCACTGGAACAGTAATTCAACAAGTTATACCACACATTCTCCAGAATTTTTCTTTTAAATTGAAGATGAAGCACACATGGTACAATATATACTTTGCTATTTTACAAGACACAGAACACACACTGTACAAACTTGAGAAAATAAACAGTAAGAAAATTTGACAAACTATACTGTATGTGCATTTCCACTCATGTCTTATTTATTGATTGTACTATAATACTGTTTACAAGCACTGCAGTAACTTTTAGTCCACATTCATTAGATTAACAGATCCTGATCATCACTATAAGTGCTTATGAAAATAGTAGCGTAATGGATATTTTAAAGGATCTTCTTTTAGTTTGCAGGTGACATTTATGTAGTTTAAAGTGCTGGAATTCTGATATAAAAATAGACCATATTCGGGGAAACAGCCAAACGGGTCCATGCTAATGGGAACGCTCTGCTCTTCTATGAGCTGGTCACATGAGCAAGCAGAGTGACTGCAAATGGCAACACGTTTTTAACTGCAGAAAGTGATCGGCGCCTTGGACTGGCTGTAGTCTTCCAGAGGGTGCTGTAATGGGGCTGACACACAGCTCAAATATTCTACTGCAAATCAATCTGCTTCTTCCACGCTGTATTTGGGATCAGACTGATAAAGATTTCAACATATTTTCATTCAATTCATTGCATCTGAGGTATCACGGTTTGATTTTCATATTACAGGTGTCGTCTACGGAATCTCTCCAGACATGACAGAACTACCACATGCCAATTAATGAAATTAGAAACAAATAGAAAATGAGAAACAAGAAGAGTTTAAAAATAACACAGGCCTGAGAGAAACATAATCGGCTTTCAGCATAATGGTCTTACCTAAATGACTGGTTCAAGTATTGTTATTACAAATGATGCACACTCATCAGCCACTTTAATACGAACAACTGTACACCTGCTCATTCATGCAATTATTCAATCTGCCAGTCATGTGGCAGTAGAGCAGAGCATAAAATAATGCAGACACAGGTCATGTGCTTTAGTGAACGTTCACATCGGAAAGGGGAAGAATGTGATCTGGGATCCTGATCCTAGAATTTTCATGCATAAGAGTCTATAGAGAATCTTGTTCTTCTTCTTTCTCCATATCCAGCACTATTGCCAGGTTGGGGTCCATGTGGACCCTACTGATCCATATGTCCTATTAACCGGAGCATGGTTTTACGCCGGATGCCCTTCCTGCCACAACCCTCCAGTTTCTGGGCTTGGGAAGCAACCATTCACACACACATTCAGATTGCCTATGGGCAATTTAGCATAGCCAATTAGCCTAACTGCATGTCTTTGGACTGTGGGAGGAGACATGCAGAAAGGCCCCCATCAGCCACTGGGCTCTAACCCAGAACCTTCTTACTGTGAGGCAACAGTGCTAACCACTACACTGCCGTGCCGCCCCAAGAATGATTTGGGGGGTGGAATCATCCAATGAACAGCAGATCTATGGGTGGAAACACCTTGTTGATGAGACAGGACAGAGAATGGCTAGCCTGACAAGAGGACTACAGTCACATGTAGTGCCTTGCAAAAGTATTCATCCCCCTTGGTGTTTGTCCTGTTTTGTCGCATTACAAGCTGGAATTAAAATTGATTTTTGGAGGGTTAGCACCATTTGATTTACACAACATGCCTACCACTTTAAAGGCGCACTTTTTTCAAACTTTTTTTTAATTGTGAGACGAAAAAAATAATTAAAATGAAAAAACAGAAATCTGGAGTGTGCATAAGTATTCGCCCCCTTTGGGTAGTATCTCACTGGGCTGCGACAGCCCGCGACTAGTTGGAGACACAACAATTGCGATAAAATATGCGAATTAGTGACAGTTTTCACTTGGAATCACACTGAATTGATATTCACATTTACTGCAATTGTTATGTCTCCAACTAGTCACAGGCTGTCGCAGCCCGGCTTTCCCTTGGCAGGCAGGGAAGTAGAGGAAGCCTCACGGAAACTGACTTGAGAAGGGTTCGCGACGGCTTTGCGACACCAGCAATGCATTTGCGGCTATTTTGAGAGAAATTTTATCACACGAATTTTTTGAACATGTTCAAAATTTCAGCGACGAAGAAGCGACACTTTGCGACTCGTGCGAGGAAATTGAGAAGCCCCGCGAATGTTTCAAGACACTTTTGAAACTCTCGCGAATGACGTTCGCAATTTGTTGCAAGCTGTCGCAGCCCAGTGAGTTACTGGCTTTTCGTATAAAACCCCTAAATAAGAGCTGGTCCAACCAATTCACTTCATAAGTCACATAATTAGTTGATAAAGATCCACCTGTGTGCAATCAAAGTGTCACATGATCTGTCACATGATGTCTGTATAAATCAAGTTGTTCTGGAAGGACCCTGACTCTGCTACACTACTAAGCAAGTAACATGAAAACCAAGGAGCCTCCAAACAGGTCAGAGACAAAGTTGTGGAGAAGTATAGATCAGGGTTGGGTTATAAAATATATCCCAAGCTTTGAATATTCCAGGGAGCAACATTAAATTCATTAAAGCAAAATGGAAAGAATATGGCACCACAACAAATCTGACAAGAGAAGGCCAGCCACCAAAACTCACAGACCAGGCAAGGAGGGCATTAATCAGAGATTCAACAAAGACACCAACAATAACACTGAGAGAACTGCAAAGATCCACGGTGATGGGAGTATCTGTCCATAGGGCCACTTTAAACCATACACTCCACAGAGTGGGGCCTTATGGAAGAGTGGCCAGAAAAAAGTAGTTGTTTAAAAAAAAAAAAATCACGCTTGGAGTTTGCCCAACAGCATGTGGCAGACTCCCTAAAGACATGGAAGAAGATTCTCTGGTTAAATGAGACAAAAATTTAACTTTTTGACCATCATGGGAAATGCCATGTGTGGCACAAACCCAACACCCAGAGAACACCATCCCTACAATGAAGCATGGTGGTGGCAGCATCATGCTGTGGGGATGTTTTTCATCTGCAGGGACAGGAAAGCTGGTCAGGACTGAAGGAAAGATGGATGGCACTAAATACAGGGCAGTTCTGGAGGAAAACCTGTTTGAGTCAGCCAGAGGTTTGAGACTGGGATGAAGGTTCATGGTCAAGCAGGACAATGACCCTAAACACACTGCTAAAGCTACACTGGAGTGGTTTAAAGGGAAACATTTAAATGTCTTGGAATGGCCTAATCAAAGCCCAGACCTCAATCCAATTGAGAATCTGTGGCATAACTTGAAGATTGCTGTACACCAACGCAACCCATCTAACTTGAAGGAGTTGGAGCAGTTTTGCCTTGAGGAATGGGCAACTCCAGATTTCTGGGGTTTTTTTCATCTTATTGTTTGTCACAATAAAAATAAATAAATAAAAAATTGCACCTTTAAAGTGGTAGGCATGCTGTGTAAATCAAATGGTGCTAATCCCCCCCAAAATCCATTTTAATTCCAGCTTGTAATGCAACAAAACAGGACAAACAGCAAGGGGGATGAATACTTTTGCAAGGCACTATAATTAGCTGTTCAGTTCAAGGTTTGATATCTGGTGTGTTCTGAAATGCTTTTCTGCTCAACGCAGTTGTAAAGAGAGGTTATTTCAGTTACTGTAGCTGTCCTATCAGCTCAAACCAGTCTTGTCCATTCTCCTCTAACTTCTCTCATCAGCAAGGCATTTCCATCCGCAGACCCGCCGCTTTTCTTTTTTTTTTTTTGCACCATTCTCAGTCAAATCTAGAGACTGTCGAAACTGTTGTGTGTGAAAATTTGACGATCAGGATCTCTGATCATACATCCCCCACAATCTGATGTGAACATTAATTAGCAGCTTCTGAAATATTCAAACCAACCTGTCTGGCCCCAACAACCATCCCATGTTGAATGTCACTGAATCCAAATGTCCCCTTTTCTGATATTTGAACATTTAATTGAAGCTCTTGAGCTATATCTGCATTTATGCAAAACTTTGTATTGAGTAAATTTTCCATGAATTCCTCTAAAAGAGCAGTGGTGATTGTCTACACAACTGATCCATTCTTTGCACAGCAGAATGACAGACAGGAGGATGCACAGCAGACCAGGACAGGCTCAGGTTCCATAAGGCTTCTCTAGGAACTCGTGCTGCTGCTGTGTCAGCGGACTAAGAGGTTCATAACCTCTGGTTTTGGTGCCATGTCTTGAGATTCCTTAAAATTATTAAAGTGCACTTCTTAAACAGATTTTTAAAGTTTTATGACTTATGTGTGGGCATGGGTAAATGATTTGATTTTCAAGTTAAATAATTATCACATTTGTATTGACAAATTATACCGTGATATTATACATATGATACAGTGTGAAAAATAAGAAGAATACACACACATCAATAAGTTCATATTTTCTTAAATTTGATAAATGGCAAATTCTGTTTGTTTTACACAGACGCCATCCTTCCAGCTACACACAGTGAATTCTGGGTTGATTTGAGTTCCAGTTCTCATGGCTCACGATCAAAAAAAACACAAATCGGAGGGGGAATGGGTGTGGTCATGGGGGTACTTTGTGCAAACATCAGTACAAAGATATGCTGGTTGGTGTGTGTGTGTGTGTGTGAGAGAGAGAGAGGGAGATATCCAATACACCACCATAGAGGATATGACTGACGGGGGTAGTGTTGCACTATGATGACTGCACAGTAAAGAGTGTGGATGTCCAATGCGTCTGCCACACTGGTGACTCAAGGTCATGTGACTTCATCGAAGGCGATGTGATTCTGTGAGGGGAAAGATGAGATGAGAGCACTTTAGAATGCATTCAGCGTCTACTTTCATCTAGAATGAGTGAATGCTATCATTTCCACACAGTGTCTTGGTCCAAAAATGGCTACTTTTATCCCTCATACACACACAAGCTATAACATGACATTGTCAGAACATCGTAATGTGTTAGAAGAAAAACATCTTGCAGTCTGGGATGTGATTTATTCTTTAATTTTCAGGCAGCTGTGTGGAGCTGGTTTGGTGGTAAAAAGAGGGGCGTGGGATTTGTTTTGAAGAACCATTCTAGCTTTGTGCCATCTGGAAACCGATGAGGTATTAAGGAGAAGCACACTTTAAAGCCGGTGGTGCAGCCATGCAGCACAGCCATGGGTGGCCTTGTGCTACCTTAATAATGTTGTTCAGCTGCCATATAACCCCTGTATACAGGCCAAACCCGAAAGCACAGGAGTCCATATCCGAGAAACACAATTTGTACAGCAGTGAAGGAGAGCTGTCATTCAGATGCTATCAGACTATACGAATTTCTATCCTAATGAAGTATTGCTTTTTGTTTCCTACATTTTACATGTATAGAGGTTTTCGACCCACGTGACCGTTGCCATGTCAACAAGTAGCCGGCGCCATTTTGACGGTCACAAATATGGCGACTACCGGTAGCGATACACTGTTGATCATGACGAAGTCTCATTGTCGAGTATTTTATCCGGCCTAGATGACGCGAGTAAGAAGCGATATCACCAGAAAATCAATGATGCTGGTGTACGTGATCCGTACATGTTGCCAGGCTATCTTTTTCTGGCTTTGCAGCGCGGGTGATCTTCCTGACCTGCAGTCAGGCGTGTGGGAAATACCAGGGAAAAAACATAAAAGAAAAAGGAACGAGATGCAGAAAACACCTTCACTATCCAGCGACGTAGGGCATTTACAGGGAGAGCAGAGGGAGAGGTATTTGCAAAAATTGAGGTTAGCAGGCTTAGAGAACGACGTTTACCTGCTTCCACCAGGATTGTTCACTGACAGCTAAGGTTTGTTCACATTTTCATTTACTTTCGGTCCTCAGGATAAACAAAATGTTATTAAATGTCATTGAAATAACTTCTTAGTCTGTTGAGACATGGCCCGTTATAAGTTTTTCCTTTACTGTATTTACTAGTTTACTGAGCTAGCGCGCTCGGGCAGGCTGGGAGCGAGCGCGCTAGCTCCCAGCCTGCCCGAGCTAGCGCGCTCGCTCCCAGCCTGCCCGAGTGCGCTAGCTCAGTAAACTAGTAAATACAGTAAAGGAAAAACTTGAGACTGAAAGGTTTTAACAGTCATCCAAATGACTGAATGTAAACATTGCTACAGTAACATACTAGCTACTGTTGTTGACATTAGCTAGCTTGACCTTCAAAACGGCGGACACCGGGGCGTCACGTCGAAATCCTGGATAGCGTCTACACACCCCTGTTAAAATGATAGGACTTTGCAATGTTTAAAAAAAAAAAATTACACCAAGATAAATAGTCAGAAACTTTTTCTACATTTATTGTGAAATTGCAACTTATATATTTGTGTGAAAATCAATAGCAATTATTTTAATGAAAAATATACACTCCCTGGCCACTTTAATACGAACTTGTTCTTGATTCTAAGTTTCCTGTTCTTGGCTGCAGGAGCGGAACCCAATGTGCTCTTCTGCTGTTGCATGCTGAGATGCTTTTCTGTTCACCATGGTTCTAAAGAGTTGCTATATCCTTCCTGGCCAATTTTCCTCTGACCTCTCTTATCAAGATGCCGTTTCCACCCACAGAACTGTTGCTCACTCAGTGTTGTTGTGTGTGGCTTTTTTTTTGCACCATTCTGTGTAAACCCTAGAGACTGTTGTGTGTGAAAAGCCCAGGAGATCAGCAATTTCTGAAATACTCAAACCAGTCCATCTGGCACCAACACCCATGCCACAGTGAAAGGCACAGCGATCACAATTTTCCCCATTCTGATGTCTCATCTCATCTCATTATCTCTAGCTGCTTTATCCTGTTCTACAGGGTCGCTGGCAAGCTGGAGCCTATCCCAGCTGACTACGGGCGAAAGGCGGGGTACACCCTGGACAAGTCGCCAGGTCATCACAGGGCTGACACACAGACACAGACAACCATTCACACTCACATTCACACCTACGGTCAATTTAGAGTCACCAGTTAACCTAACCTGCATGTCTTTGGACTGTGGGGGAAACCGGAGCACCCGGAGGAAACCCACGCGGACACGGGGAGAACATGCAAACTCCACACAGAAAGGCCCTCGCCGGCCACGGGGCTCAAACCCGGACCTTCTTGCTGTGAGGCGACAGCGCTAACCACTACCGTGCCGCCCCGTTCTGATGTTTGAAGTGAAAATTAACGGAAGCTCTTGATTTGTATCTGCATTATTCTATACATTGTGTTTCTGTAAAGGGATTGGCTAATTAGATAACTGCATAAAACAGCAAATGGATGGGTATTCCTAATAAAGTGGCCATGAGTGTGTGTATATTATATAACCTGGCTGCATAAGTGTGCACATACGTGTACCTAAACTTAGTTGAAACACTTAGAGTTTATCATGGCATTCAGTCTTTTTGCGCAAGAGCCTGTCAGTTTGGCACATCATGACTTAGCAATAATTTGCCATTCTTCCTTGCAAGAACTTTCTAATTCTGTCAGATTGACTGGGCATCTTTAGCAACACAGCAATGTCAGGTCTCCCCAGTGTGTCTCAACTGGATTTAGATCTGGACTCTTGCTCTACCATTCCAAAACCTCAATCTTGTTTTGTTGAAGCCATTCCTTTGTATTAGGAGGTGTACTTTGGGTTATTGTTATGCTAAAATTCCTCTTCATCTTAAATGTTTTGGCAGAAGCCTTAAGGTTTTGTGCCAAACTTGACTGGTATTCGGATCTATTAATTATTCCTTCCATCCTGATTAAAGCCCCAGTTCCTGTTGAAGAGCACTCCCAAAGCATGACGTTGCCACCTCCATGCAGTACATGATGTTCATTTGGTGATGTGCTTTTTGTTTTGTTTTATTTATAAAAACCCAAACATATCTGGTATTCTGATCAAAAGGTTCAACTTTTGTCTCTTCAGACCTTTACACATTATTCCACATGGTTTTGGGAGATTGCATGTAATTTAGCAAACTTTAGCCAGGCTTGTGGTGGTTTTTTTTTTTTTTTTTTTTGGGGGGGGGGGGGGGTGTTTTAAAATGCTTTTACCATGCCGCTCTACCCCATAGCCCAGACATATAAAAAAATTTTGAGAGATTTTTCTCACATGTAGGGAGCAACCAGTACTCGCCAGAAATTCCTATAATTTTTCTAATGTTGCTGTAGGCCTCCTGGTAGCCTCCTTGACTAGTTTTCTCCTGGTCTTCTCATCAATTTTAGAGGGACGTCCTGTTCTTAGTAATTTCACTATTGTGCTATATTTTCTCCATTTGTTGATCGTCTTTAGGGTTTTCCATGACGTATCCAAAGCCTAGATTTTTTTTTTTTTTTTTGCAAGCTTCTCCTGATTGACATTATCAACAGTGAGATCCCGCACCTGCTTTGTAAGCTCTTTGCAGCCCATAGCTTTTCCAGTTGGATGCGACCAAGAAGATGTCAAGAAAACCCTACAGGAACAGCTGTACTTTTATTCGGGGTTAATCGGTTACCTTAAATGATGGTGGTGTTACTAACATTAATTAGTATTTCACATGAGTTTGAATGTTATTTCGTTGATTCTGAACACTGCCACATTACCAAATATAAAAGGGTGTGCACACTTGGGTAAGCAAGGTACTGGATGTTTTTTGTTCTTTTTTTTTCTTCTCTAAAACATTTCTGGTTGTTTGTCACTTTATTGTGAAATTACAACATACATAAAGGTCAAAGAGTTCTGACATGGTTTAACTTGGTTTAGTTTTTTATATCACAGAGACCTGCCATTTTAATAGGGGTGTGTAGACTCGTTATATTCACTGTACAGAATTAGACGAAGGGTCTAATGGTTCTAAACCTGTAACAACCACCAGTAAACAAGAAAATTGGTATTTATGAGGCACCTACCCACAGTTATATGGGCATTGATAAATCCTGCACATATGTGCAAAGCCACACTCATTTGCATCAAGAGATGCTTCCAAATCTCCATATACTGTATAGTTAAAAAAAAAAAAAAGCCAGTATAGCCGGCTTGTGGGATTGTTTGTTGCAGGTAACATGGATCATATTAAAAGGTCTAAGAAGGTGAACTTCACGGACAGTGAAGTAGAGATACTGTTTCATGAAGTAAAATAAAACCAAAGTACAGGGTGTTTCTAAAAATTTGATATTTCACAATTAAATAACTGCCAGTTCTCGTTCAATTGACTTCAAATTTTAACAGCATGTGCGGAAACGGGTCAAAATTTTATGTTTAATCTTTTTTTGTTTTTATCTTTTTAGGTATAGAAATGCCATTCACCGGAAAAGAAAAGGTGTTTTTTGTGTTAGAGTACTGTGTCTCAGGCGGTGTGCATACTGAAAATTTGTGAAATTGTTCATGGAATCAACATACCTCTATGAATTTCTCATTCAAATTTTGAGGAATAAATCTTATATTGCGCAACATTAAGCCTGTTCAGTTTCATTTGCCTCGACTATGTAGTTTCTGGGATATTTACCTCTCAAATAATATCAATTTTTTTTGAAACACCCTATAGTTTATTTGGCACTTTCACAACTAATTTGCCTAAATATGAAATAAATATGATCTTTTTAATTAGATTTTATGGCCAATGTGTACCCTCATTATTGTCTTTTCCACTGCTGTATTGGGAAATGCAATGTATTCCAACATGGTTGGGGAAATACCAGAGCGGTCTCCAATTTTCTCACTGAAATGTGCCCGTCACTAAAAAACTCCAGAATAGAGATCAATTAAAACTGCACATGGCAAACAAAATTGACTGCTCAGCTCTTCATCACTCCCACTTCCTCCCTCCTGTGTGTGCGCCACAATTTCAAGTAAGGCATGAGTCTTTAATCGAATTAACTTTTCATCTGTCACCTGTCTGCACCTTGGGAGTGCAGACCTCCAGTAATTACTGTGTCAGTTAAGCTGAAATAATGGACAATGAGTGGGATGAATGCTCCTTAAAATCTGTTTACCCGCTCTTACAGTTTCTGACCACTATGGGTTTTGAAAAGATGTACGCATATTTTATCCACCAAATGTGTGTAGGCTATAAGATCCCCAGACCTGATCAGTCAAATGCTATCTCAAACTTTTTAATTTTTTTTCTTAAATTTTTAAAAAAAGTGCTACAGGTGATAAATTTAGTTGGTTTTCTAATTAAAAACAGTGACAAAGGGGGAAAAATGTGATTGACTGGACATCACTGCATCATTGTGTACAACATAGAGGTACATGCACTTATCCTTTTCATATAGTATTCAGTAATATTTGCTCTGAGTAAAAGTGCATTGTCTGCTAATTCTCCTTCATGAGAACCCAATTCATCTGTATTGTAGGTTGTGACAGGAGTCTGAGCTCAAGGAATATTTTTGGTCAACAGCCAAGCAGAACAGGGTACGTCACTGTCCTATGCCCTCCCTCATATGCTATACATCTACGTACAAAGAAAAACATCACTGATAAGCATCTCTGGAACCTTGAAAGAACAGAAAAGTAGGTCATTAGTATTTTTAATGGTCAAAGTATCATTCTCATTCTACACAATCCACCCCATGCATTTCAACAACAACAAAAGCTCCAAACCAAACAGATACAAATAAAATCAATCAACACAGCAATCTGGGATTAAAACAGTGAGTTGTTTGCTTGCATATGTTCTTCCTGTAACTATTGTAAATTTTGTTTAAAAAGGTCCATACTTATGGTGTGATTAGGATGGAGCTGGGGGTTCATTAGTAAGACTGCAGCATGTGGTTTAATTGATAGTGGATTTCTTGGGCTAAATCAGTACACAGATCATCCGTGGAAGACGGCTGTGTTTGGGGAGTTAAATTCAGACTAAGCTGTCTGGAGAAAATGGATAATTTTAAATGTATTCTCTCAACTTGGCCTTGGCAGGGTGAATCATAGATTCCAGTAAAGTTACAGTAGAAACAAAGATGTATTACCAGATTTGCCTATTAAGAGAGAGTAAAATTTCTCAAGACACATGGCAGGAAAAATATTTAAATATGGCTTGTGGACAATCAACCCCATTAGCTGACCAGACCTCTGACTCAAATGATGCTCTCAAAAGAATTGGACTAATCCATTCAGGATTGCAGCCACACTAATGTAAAAGGAAAGCGATGTTATAATCCAAATTCAAGGCAGACGATTAATGCCAGTCTGTCTGCTTCAAATTAAGGGAGGACAGTGAAAAGCAATCTGTACAGGACAGGATGAATCAGCTAGCAGGGCCAAACACTCTGGATACAGACCGATTATAAGCAGGTCATTGGTTTATTCATGCTAAATGCATGTGATCGGGTTTAAACAGGGATTTAATAACACTGAGGCGTATTCCAGAGGCTTGGCACAGGCTGCTCACACAGTTGCTCCTACGTGTATTATTGCCTTGTGCGCTGCAGGTGGCTGAAGTGGCTTTTTTTGCCTGCGATCCAATCAAAGAAGCTCACGAGGCGCGTTTTCAGAGAGTGGGGCGTCAACGCCTTTTCTTCAGCTCTTAGCTCGGCCATCTGAGGGACGGCCACATGTGCAACATACACAAACACACACAGACGCCCAGCAAATGAGGTGGCCGTTATTGAGAGATTATTTTAAACATCTTGATTCTTCGATGTTTAACATTCAAAAATGTTAGTGTGACTACAGTGGTGTTTGAAAGTTTGTGAACCCTTGAGAATTTTCTATATTTCTGCATCAATATGACCTAAAACATCATCAGATTTTCACACGAGTCCTAAAAGTAGATAAAGAGAACCCAGTTAAACAAAATGAGACAAAAATAATATACTTGGTCATTTATTTATTGAGGAAAATGATCCAATATTACATATCTGTGAGTGGCAAAAGTATGTGAACCTCTAGGATTAGCAGTTAATTTGAAGGTGAAATTAGAGTCAGGTGTTTTCAATCAATGGGATGACAATCAGGTGTGAGTGGGCACCGTTTTATTTAAAGAACAGGGATCTATCAAAGTCCGATCTTACACTTCCACAAACGTGTTGTGATCATGGCACGAACAAAGGAGATTTCTGAGGACCTCAGAAAAAGCGTTGTTGATGCTCATCAGGCTGGAAAAGGTTACAAAACCATCTCTAAAGAGTTTGGACTCCACTAATCCACAGTCAGATTGTGTACAAATAGAGGAAATTCAAGACCATTGTTACCCTCCCCAGGAGTGGTCGACCAACAAAGATCACTCCAAGAGCAAGGCGTGTAATAGTCGGCGAGGTCACAAAGGACCCCAGGGTAACTTCTAAGCAACTGAAGGCCTCTCTCACATTGGCTAATGTTAATGTTCATGACTCCACCATCAGGACAGCACTGAAGAACAATGGTGTGCATGGCAGGGTTGCAAGGAGAAAGCCACTGCTCTCCAAAAAGAACATTGCTGCTCGTCTGCAGTTTGCTAAAGATCACAGGGACAAGCCAGAAGGCTTTTGGAAAAATGTTTTGTGGACGGATGAGACCAAAATGAAACTTGGTTTAAATGAGAAGCGTTATGTTTGGAGAAAGGAAAACACTGCATTCCAGCATAAGAACCTTATCCCATCTGTGAAACATGGTGGTGGTAGTATCATGGTTTGGGCCTGTTTTGCTGCATCTGGGCCCGGACAACTTGCCATCATTGATGGAACAATGAATTCTGAATTATACCAGCCAATTCTAAAGGAAAATGTCAGGACATCTGTCCATGAACTGAATCTCAAGAGAAGGTGGGTCATACAGCAAGACAACGACCCTAAGCACACAAGTCGTTCTATCAAATAATGGTTAAAGAAGAATAAAGTTAATGTTTTGGAATGGCCAAGTCAAAGTCCTGACCTTAATCCAATCGAAATGTTGTGGAAGGATCTGAAGCGAGCAGTTCATGTGAGGAAACCCACCAACATCCCAGAGTTGAAGCTGTTCTTTACGGAGGAACGGGCTAAGATTCCTCCAAGCCGGTGTGCAGGACTGATCAAAAGTTACCAGAAACGTTTAGTTGCAGTTATTGCTGCACAAGGGGGTCACAGCAGGTACTGAAAGCAAAGGTTCACATACTTTTGCCACTCACAGATGTATAATATTGGATAATTTTCCTCAGTAAATAAATGACCAAGTACAATATTTTTGTCTCACTTGTTTGACTGGGTTCTCTTTATCTACTTTTAGGACTTGTGTGAAAATCTGATGATGTTTTAGGTCATATTTATGCAGAAATATAGAAAATTTTAAAGGGTTCACAAACTTTCAAGCACCATTGTATTTTTGGGTTAAACATTCATGCCAGCACTTGTTTGAGTGAGTGTTAGTGTAGGTAAATGCAGTTGTGTTGTACCTGGGAGGCGATGTATTTTTCCAGGGGACTCTCCACCTTGGGCGAGCCCGTCATGTCCTCTTGTTGGGGGTCTTCACTTAACAACTGGCTTCCTTTGAAATTATGGACCACACACACAACCTGAAACAGTGTAAACCAGCCATGTGTCACTTGTCATTCTGTTTAAATTGCCTAATATACTTGGGGAGGAAGCAGCGGCATATGATTTAGAGCTGGAAGTGGGAAGGGAAGTTAAAGGCACAACCTTCCATAGAAGGTTAAGTGAACATCCTCTTAACATGAACCATTGTAAAGCAAAGGCTGTACCTCTAACCAGAGATAAAAAGAAACAGAGGAAATGCACTATCTAAATTAATACACATCATAGAGACATACAGTTTTTGGCGATGATATTGACGAGTCATTTTTAGCTACCATGTCAAATCCTCACTCTCCAGTGGTTCCATATAGGCATACACCAAGCACGAAATAAATCTGATCATGCATGACTCAACATCTTTTTAAACATTCCTCCTAATTAGGAATATTGGCACTTGAATCACAATTTAATCAGCACAATGTGACTCCATGCTGTTAAACTTTTAGTGCGTGTATTTTTGAGAACACTGTCTCAAAATTACATTATAAATGGTTTTAATATAGTGGAGCTCAGCTATGTTGGTGGTTTGAATGAGATATTTTAACATTCCTCTATTCACTTAGCTAACAGACTGCTGCCCTGCAGTCCTAACCAGAATTCATGAATATTGGAGGATGCTCTGCATTAGTTCACTTCAGTACCCTCCTCTCTCTCCTGGCTTAATTTCTCACTACATTTCCACTCTGAGCTCTGAAAGATGCCTAATGCCAGGCTTATGGCAACAGTACATTATATGACTTGCGTGCAAATGGTGTTCATCACTGTTACAAAGCAAAGCATGTCACATTTGTGGTTAATGGCTCGCGCAAGCATATTTATACACCACCCATGCAAATTCCTTTACTCATATGCTACAACACAATGAAGCATTGTACTAAAACAGATCTAGAATTACTATAAAATCTCTTAATTTGTATATGGGAACATAATGAATATACATTTATACAAGCCAGTATTGGTTGAATTGATGCTTGTACATTAGTAAATATATGTCATCTCATTTATCTGTAGCCGCTTTATCCTGTTCTACAGGGTCGCAGGCAAGCTGGAGTCTATCCCAGCTGACTATGGGCGAGAGGCGGGGTACACCCTGGACAAGTCGCCAGATCATCACAGGGCTGACACATAGACACAGACAACCATTCACATTCACACCTACGGTCAATTTAGAGTCACCAGTTAACCTAACCTGCATGTCTTTGGACTGTGGGGGAAACCGGAGCACCCAGAGGAAACCCACGCGGACACGGGGAGAACATGCAAACTCCGCACAGAAAGGCCCTCGCTGGCTACGGGGCTCGAACCCAGGACCTTCTTGCTGTGAGGCGACAGTGCTAACCACTACACCACCGTGCCACCCGTAAATATATGTACGAATGTAAAAATGAATCAATAAAAAAAAATTAGTTAAATGGCAATGCACAGCACAATGAACAGCCTGACTGTTGATGCAGAAATGCAAAATACACACTTTTTCTAAAAATAAGATTCAATCAGACTTTTCTGTAGCATCCAGAATAACTGATCACGCGATGCTGCTGACTTGCACACATAAAGAGCATGTTGATTTTGCAGAGAATACAGGAGTTATGCTAGCTAGTTTGTTATATATATATATATATATATATATATATATATATATATATATATATATTAGGGCTGTCGAAGTTAACGCGATAACGCATTAACGCGATCTCAATTTATTGCGATTAAAAAAAATAGTGCCGTTAACGCAAATTCTAATTTGGCCCTGCGAGTCACCTGTAGTTCATGTTGAGGCTTGTCGCGCACTGCTTCAATCAGACCCTCCAGGATTTCGCGATGTTGCGATTTGCAACTTCAATGCAAATTCAACCAATCCCCGCGAATTCAGGGCGGTGTTGCAATTATATCCAATCACCACAACTTTCCCGCAAATTTGACCAATCGTTGGCATTGTCTTGAGGTGACGTCGACAAACTACCTTCCGCCTTACTTCCGTGTATACGTTCAAGAGAAGCAGCATGCGTGCAGTGTTGCCAGATTGGGTGGTTTTAAGTGCATTTTGGCGGGTTTTGAACATATTTTGGGCTGGAAAACGTCAGCAGTATCTGGCAACATTGCATGATGTGCGAGTCAGTGTTTATAGGCTTAAATTCTGTTACTGAAAGTGTGTGATGTTTACAGTGAAGGACTGTGTGCACTTTTTATATTATTTTTTTTTACTTAATACAAGAAATTAATGGATGCCAACGTTTTTGCCAAAATGGTATTTTATTTTCCATTGTTTAGGCAGCTTCAGTATCATACTGTGAGATTCTGTTCAAATAGTTTTTTTTTCTTCTATGAAGCCTGAGCCATTTATTTTATTAGTTTATAATTATTGTTTAATTTAGTCTTCAGGAGAGACTGCCTGCACACAGTACTAGTATTAAGTTTTTTTTCTTACATGAAAGCTGAGGCATTTATATTATATTTTAAGGTAACTTCATGTTGTGCTGTGAGGTTCTCTGCACTTTAACTTTTGAACCAACAGGTGCATTTGGATAAGTAAAGCCTATTTTTCTGCATTTTTGTAGTCCTGGTAATCTTTTATATTGGTAAAGTTGTTTATAGGACCATTTCTCAGTGTCTTTGTTTTTTTAATCAATAGTTTTTCAGTAATAACGTAATATTTAACATATCACTCAATTTTAATCACAAAAAGAGAAAATCGCAACAATTTCTCGCAACTTTCACTTCCTCCCGCAATGTAATCGCAACAAAAACCTAAAAAACACCGCAACTTTCAGCGCAATTTTTTGGAAAAAACCCCACAACGTCAGATATTTTAGCTCCCAACAATCACAAAAAAGGCCCGCGGAATCCTGGGGGGACTGATCAGTAAGAGTAAGTGTGAGTGATGGAGAAAGGTCTGTTAAACGGGAAGTTTCATTTCAAAAGTTACATTTCAAAAGAAGTGTGTGATTGAGTTGGTTTTGGTATGCACTTTGCAGTTCTAAAATACTTTTGTACAGTGAGATTTCAGTATGCTGTAGCACTGTGATATGACACTAAATGTCTTTATTGAAGTCCAACTGCAATTTATTTTTGTTTGCACAGCACTGTGAAGTCCTCTAGGCTGTGACTGAATACAACTCCGGCACAATTGAAGTTTTATTTCATTTTTATTTTCTTTTGTCACACATGTCTGAACTGAGACACAGTAGTATGTGACTACATGTTTTATATTTGAGACTACAGCTCCCTAATCCATCACAAAATCCAATTTTGTGTCTTGTATGTTCAGTACTGCCTAGTATGTGAGTGAATAAACTCCCTTACCATTTTCTCTTGTCCCAGCAGTTTTTAACAAGTACTTTGAGCATAAAATGTGTTCACCATTTTAATTGTAACATTTCACTTTAAAAGCCTTATTCATTTACATAGATTTTAAAAAATGCGATTAATCGCGATTAACTATATGAAATTCTGAGATTAATCGCGATTAAATTTTTTAATCGTTTGACAGCCCTAATAAATATATATAAAATATAAAATCAGGGCTTTACATTAACTTTTTTTTGCTCACCAGCCACTATGGCTAGTGGTTTTCCCAAGTCACTAGCCATTCAGCCTTTTCACTAGCCACAATTTTGTTGCCAGGAAATCAGTTTTTTCTTCACCATGATACATTAAAGTTCGGAAGATCTAGATTTAATTATGAATGGCAGCGTATAATGTATCTCTACAGTAGCACTCATTAGTGCTGTTAAGGTAGCTCCCTGTATGAAAACATGCAACCAGTTCAGACAAAAATATAAACAGAGTATTCTGTTTATTGAACTCAAATTCAAGCCCCTTACAACATGAAAAATAAAACATTCAGTACAACTGAACTCATCTCATCTTATTATCTCTAGCCGCTTTATCCTGTTCTACAGGGTCGCAGGCAAGCTGGAGCCTATCCCAGCTGACTACGGGCGAAAGGCGGGGTACACCCTGGACAAGTCGCCAGGTCATCACAGGGCTGACACACAGACACAGACAACCATTCACACTCACACCTACGGTCAATTTAGAGTCACCAGTTAACCTAACCTGCATGTCTTTGGACTGTGGGGGAAACCGGAGCACCCGGAGGAAACCCACGCGGACACGGGGAGAACATGCAAACTCCACACAGAAAGGCCCTCGCCAGCCCCGGGGCTCGAACCCAGGACCTTCTTGCTGTGAGGCGACAGCGCTAACCACTACACCACCGTGCCGGCCCACAACTGAACTGATTCTAATATTAAAAGTCCAATTCAAAACATCATTGAAAAACATTTGATGTTTTGATATGCAAGTATTATGTGTATTATCAAGTATTATTATGTATATTATGTATTATCTATTAATTGTGTGTATGTGAACATGTGTAGAGAGAGATATTAAATGTCCTCATTACATTCATCATCAGATGAGTCTGAATGGTCCATGAAAAATGGTGTTCGTGACCTGAGGCTTCCAGCAGGCCGTAAGTTGATAGCTGGGGTGAGATCAACTTCTTTACCATCGCATGAACGTTTCTAAACAGCAGCTCCATCCTCTCCACCTCAGCCGACTTCATGACAACCAGGGACTGAAAGCAATGGTGTCCTGTAGTGAACCAGCCATCTCTGCCTGTTTTGATGTTATAGTACTGATGTGTGCATTTGACTTTTCGTGGTTCTTTGTAGTTTCGAGTTTAAAATTACTGATGCCTGTCTTTGCCAGACTTTCTACAGTCTTCGCAGTACAGGGTATTTTCGGTTTTGCTATGAACTAGCCAATCTCACCCGAACTTCCATTTGTCATTGAACTGTCTTATCTTCCTCTTAGCGTCTTGTTCATCTCCATGGCCACAGCCAGCTATGAGGCCACTGAGGTCCGGACCGCGGGCATTTTTAAGAGCTGAAAATACATTTGTATGCTAAATATTCAACTGGATAAAAAAAATAAAGAATAACATTAAAACGTCTCCGTAAAAAGTGCATGTTAATTATGTTAAATGTTGATTCTGTCTTCTGTGTGTGTTTGGTGCGGCTCTGAGACCAAGAACACAAAAGCGAATGAGCGCGCGACTCGGCGGAGGAACACAGTGCAGCAGACACGTTTTTTTCATGGGAACCATCAGCGCACTTTCATCACTTTCAGCTGTTCAATTTACATTTTCGAAGCAGTGCAGTTGTAGCCTACCTTGTTTGTGATTTTAAAAATAAATCATTTGATAAGCCAAAGAAATAGAGTGGAAAGTTTCAACTTATGTTTGCCTTGGGTAACTTTGCCTAAAACATGGTGGTGTATACTGATTTTTTTTTTTCCCAGAATTTTTTTTTTGGTGTGTGTGTGTGTAGGTGTAACGGATGCCAGATTGTTAATGTATCTTAGTTCTATAGGCTACATAGTTAGGGTATCTTTTGTCCTCATTGCTTGGGCCAGATCAAACCATTAAACGAGCTTAAATTATTCTTACTCTTGCCACATACATGATTTTTTTTTTTCAAAACTGATGATATTCAGTTCAAACACCATTAAGAGTAATTTCAGGAATAGAGCTCTTGTGTGACGTGTAATTCACCCCTCTCATTTAAATATGTCGAAAAATTTTCGGTGCACGCTTTGCGCATCACGGACCTCCGGGATGTTAAAATGCTGCTCCGGCTCTGATCATCTCTGCCCCTTTTTCCTGAGCAGCAGGGTTTGAAACTCCAGCTATATGCCGCCACGTAGTGCGCTTGTCAGTCGTCAGCAACTTTGTTAACCGCAGGTTACCGTATCATTGATTTTATCTGAGACGTTAACGAACGTTCTAAACAATTCTAACATGTTGTCAGAATGTTTATGCAAGTGCTTATGGGAGTTGTAGGCACGTAATATTACATTGCAATGTGTTTATTATATCAGATACCTTCAGAGAAAACTACAATTAAAATATATTTTCATACCACAGAATAAACCACGCGCCAAAGTGGCTAGTGGGACTAAAGTTATTACCCGCCAAAGCCGAATTTTACCCGCATTTGGTGGGTGGGCGGGTGCTAATGTAAAGCCCTGAGATATTTTATATATATATAAAAGTAGGGACAAAATACAAATTATAAATAAAAACGGAATGCAATAATTTACAAATCTCAAAAACTGATATTGTATTCACAATAGAACACAGACAACATATCAAATGTCAAAAGTGAGACATTTTGAAATTTCATGCCAAATATTGACTCATTTGAAATTTCATGACAGCAACACATCTCAAAAAAGTTGGGACAGGGGCAATAAGAGGCTGGAAAAGTTAAAGGTACAAAAAAGGAACAGCTGGAGGACCAAATTGCAACTCATTAGGTCAATTGGCAATAGGTCATTAACATGACTGGGTATAAAAAGAGCATCTTGGAGTGGCAGCGGCTCTCAGAAGTAAAGATGGGAAGAGGATCACCAATCCCCCTAATTCTGCGCCGACAAATAGTGGAGCAATATCAGAAAGGAGTTCGACAGTGTAAAATTGCAAAGAGTTTGAACATATCATCATCTACAGTGCATAATATCATCAAAAGATTCAGAGAATCTGGAAGAATCTCTGTGCGTAAGGGTCAAGGCTGGAAAACCATACTGGGTGCCCGTGATCTTCGGGCCCTTAGACGGCACTGCATCACATACAGGCATGCTTCTGTATTGGAAATCACAAAATGGGCTCAGGAATATTTCCAGAGAACATTATCTGTGAACACAATTCAGCGTGCCATCCGCCGTTGCCAGCTAAAACTCTATAGTTCAAAGAAGAAGCCGTATCTAAACATGATCCAGAAGTGCAGACATCTTCTCTGGGCCAAGGCTCATTTAAAATGGACTGTGGCAAAGTGGAAAACTGTTCTGTGGTCAAACGAATCAAAATTTGAAGTTCTTTATGGAAATTAGGGACACCGTGTCATTCGGACTAAAGAGGAGAAAGACGACCCAAGTTGTCATCAGCGCTCAGTTCAGAAGCCTGCATCTCTGATGGTATGGGGTTGCATTAGTGCGTGTGGCATGGGCAGCTTACACATCTGGAAAGACACCATCAATGCTGAAAGGTATATCCAGGTTCTAGAGCAACATATGCTCCCATCCAGACGACGTCTCTTTCAGGGAAGACCTTGCATTTTCCAACATGACAATGCCAAACCACATACTGCATCAATTACAGCATCATGGATGCGTAGAAGAAGGGTCCGGGTACTGAACTGGCCAGCCTGCAGTCCAGATCTTTCACCCATAGAAAACATTTGGTGCATCATAAAACAGAAGATACGACAAAAAAGACCTAAGACAGTTGAGCAACTAGAATCCTACATTAGACAAGAATGGGTTAACCTTCCTATCCCTAAACTTGAGCAACTTGTCTCCTCAGTCCCCAGACGTTTACAGACTGTTGTAAAGAGAAAAGGGAATGTCTCACAGTGGTAAACATGGCCTTGGCCCAACTTTTTTGAGATGTGGTGTTGTCAAGAAATTTAAAATCACCTAATTTTTTCTCTTTAAATGATACATTTTCTCAGTTTAAACATTTGATATGTCATCTATGTTCTATTCTGAATAAAATATGGAATTTTGAAACTTCCACATCATTGCATTCCATTTTTATTTACAATTTGTACTTTGCCCCAACTTTTTTGGAATCGGGGTTGTATGTATGTATGTATATAAATATTATATATATAATTAGAGAGAGAGAGAGAGAGAGAGTGCCTAAAAGCAGAGCTCCTGATGAGCGTATGAGCAAAATATTTGCAAGGGCACAAAATCAACCTGAATAGAATATTAATATTATAACATAAGAACCATCAAACTGTGTAGTGTAGTCTATTTCACATCAATAAATTGCTGCAGTGTCTTGTGACAGTGATGCCAATAATGAGAGATGCATCATAGTTACAAATACATATTTATTCCTTTCTTTGACACCGCATGCCATTTGACAGAAACAACCCCATGACATTTATTATGGTGTGACTCTGCTGGGTGCCTGGTGGACAGCAGTGAACCAGCGCTTTCACTTTACTGTATAGTTACCGTTGAATATCAGACTTGATATGTCAAACAGTTGTCTGGTTACATCTTTCACATCTATGCGCGTTGTGCGCTTGGAGCGCGCAGCACTATTAGGACTAATTACCATGCACCTGTTCCTGATTACAGTGCAATCACAGCACATATATGTAAGGACTCTCAGTAACACACAGACTTTGCGAAGTAAACGCTCTGTACCCTGTGTCTGACATTACCATGCCTTGTATTATGTATCGCTTTTCTGGTTTTGACCCTGTTTGTGTTTTTGGACTGTGAGTATTGTATTACCTTTGATATCCTCTCTCTGCCTCATTCAATCACGGCCTGTGTCTCCATTTTCGATCTGTTTGCTAGGGTGCTTTCAATAAAACTCTTCCTGCACTTACATCTGTCCAACAAGCTAGTGGACTAATAAAACTGTTTTCACTGGTTTTATATGAAACTGCTCTGAATATTTAACATAAAATGTGGTAGTAAATAATCCCACGTCATTTTTTAAAAAGCAAATAAAAAAGTGCTGGATAAAAATAAATTATCTTATGCAAGTAAAGATACAAATTTCATTGTCCAGTCATCAAATCTCGCAGAACACTTAAGCAGCAGTGTATATTAGTGAAAACAGTAGCGATGTTTGTCACTATGACATTAAATGGCCAGAATTTACTGTAGGTCTATTAAGTAGCATCTGATATTTGCAGTCTAAGAGATGATGACTTAATTAGATCTTTATTTTTATACAGTTTATATAACTGAAAGAAAAGCACTTCTACTCTCTGATCACCTCTGGCCTCTGATAAATTAATTACTGTCAATCAGATATTTATAAAAGATTTCTGAGTTTGGCAAGTCAGTAAAATAGACACAGGCTTGTAAAAATTCCACAGATTCCATCATGAAAATCACAAGCACAATGAAAGGCATGTGCGAACGATTTATATAATCTCCCCTTCAAATGATACCATCTTGAGTTCTTGAGCTTCCTAAAGGCCCTGCAGTAAATTGATGGGTGCCAGCGTGACTAAGCAGCTCCTCCACACTGTCACCATGTATCTCCAAGATCTCTTGGCTCTCAGACTTCTTTACAGCCTGTTCAGTTAAGCTCGGTAGTGCACTGGTGCAAGTCGCTTCATCCCACAATATGCAGATTAAATCACACAAGCCTCTGCAACATTAATCAAACATATATGCAGTATCTCAGCACACTCAAACATCGCTGTGCACCACTGATGAAACAAAACATGACATTAGGTCATTAGGAGTGTCAAGACAGCTGAAGACATTCTACTATATATGATATGGATCACAATATACAGAATTACTAAAAATAATTGCCAGGAAAATATTAGCATTGCATTAAAAACCATTTTCAATGATGCGTTTATTTAAATGTCAAAATCTGTAGTGGATATTTTACAATTTTAAAGAGTCAGAACATTCCAAGACTTTAAAGTGCATATCCTGGACCAAATTCATTTTTTTTTTTAAATATGAAAGAATGTCCCTTTACACACTCATCCAGAAGGGTAATTTTGCACAAGCCCATCTGTCTACAGCAGAAAAAAATAAAATAAAACGCATCTGGAAAACTCCCAAGGGAGTCTGGAGCCAGGTTTGTGACGTCACCTGCGGAAGCGCCAGCAGGCTGCGAGAGCTTGCACGGTTTCAGTGCACAGCCTGTGTAGACCAAGTTTAGCAGCTAGCAATTCTGCATTGAAATATGGAATTGTCACCTGAGCGCAATGTGGGAAACGATGAGTACTAATCCCATCAAGATTGGTGTTGCTACACCCTCCGACGATACATCTGTTAACCATTTTAATAATTACGTGATAACATTGAAGAAATTTGCAGAAAACCACCAGGTCGTTTTCTCATAAACAAACCAGCGCTGACGGAGTTCCTGTGGCAGCCGCATGGAGTAGACGCAACGCACACGTGCGCCGGCTCGTTTCAAACTTTTTCAGTCCTTCAACCATTTATTTCACAACCAAAGTATTGAAGAATTTGCGCAATTATTTTATTTCACTCGCACCTACTTTAAAATGGCTTCAAAGAGTGGCAAAGACGGAAAAAAGGACGATTCGTCGACTAGCTTAATGATGGAGGCTATCTCAGCGCTACTGAACCAGCACCGCGAGGCATTAGCTACAGACTTCAGGTCCTCTTTCAGCTTGCTAGAAACGAAATTCGACCAAGTTCGGTCCACTGTAGAAGAACATGGCCAGCGTCTGAGTTCACTCGAGCTTGTTTCTGAGGACCTAAGCCAGCGCGTCAGTGAGCTGGAAAATGTCTGCTCCAGCCTCCATGAAAACAACTCCAAGCTAACCACTAAAGTCGTCGATCTGGAAGGATGGAACAGACGGCAAAACCTACGCATCCTTGGCCTAGCGGAGACTACTGAAGGAGGCCGACCCACGGAATTCTTCTCTGATCTGCTGTGTGAGGCTTTCGGGAAGGAGATCGATAGAGCCCACCGTTCACTGGCACCCAAACCGGCCCCGGGACAGAGACCACGGCCGGTCATTCTTTGGTTTCACCGTTACCAGATAAAAGATCTTCTGATTCATGAGGCTAGACGGAGGGGGAAACTGGACTACCGCGGCCAGCAGATCCGTATTGTGGAGGATTACTGCCCAGAAGTTTTGAGCCAGCGCGCTGAATACAGGGAAGTAATGATGGAGCTTTACAACCGAGGACTCAAGCCCTCACTACTGTACCCCACTCGGCTCCGTATCACACTTTCCAGCGGGGAGAGGAAGTGGCTGCAATCAGCGGATGAGGCACGCAGATATGTCAACGGCCTCCCAAGTGTTTCGCACACATCATAAAGGACTGCTTAGTGACTGTGGCTGAAGGATTATTGTGGTTCTTAACTACTTTGTTTGGCCGCTGTCATACTTTGTTTTTCCCCTTATTTCTGGCGGCGAGGTCCTTCTGCCTCCGCCGTCAGAGTAAAGGTTACCATGACAACTAAAGCAGCGGCAGTGTGAGTATTTTCCTCTTCTTTAAACTTAATGGACTATTCTATTGTGGTAGGAATAACACTAAAGTTCACTGGTATTTTTTTTTAAGTAAACCATTTATATGTGTAGTCTTCTGTACATTATTCAAGGCCACATATGAGACCCATTGGGGCGCTGCTTTTCCTCCTATAGGGTTGTGTTCTTAAAAAGAGATGTTAACATAGGAGTGCAGTTTATGTTCTGAATAATAATGCGGGAGCTGAAGACGGTACTACAGGAAGAATTCTGTTAGGTGGATAATGGAAGTTTTGAAGAGCTTGCTGCTATGTTCTTTGGCAGCTGTCTTGTTGTGGGAAGAGGGGGGGGGTTTCAGAACCTACACTCAGTGCGTTTACATGCACATAGAGAAAATCGAATTTCTGCCATTGCTCGACTGAAATCGAAGTTCTAAATGCCATGGAAACACCTTAGCTCGGCTGAAATCGAACCGAACTTGATTTCTCGTAATCGAGCTACGCGACCTAGATTATGCGATTTTAGCCGAGCTACTTAGTGCATGTAAACCCTATCAAGCTACGTAGTCGAGCTACTTACTTCAGCACTGCCCCTTCCGGAAGTGATGAGTGACGAAACCACAAGCGGGAAATACAACAGCCTCGGTCGGCATGACAACGAATCATGACAACGGCATGAATCTTTTCTTTTTGTGGCATTGTTTGCACTGTTAAAATTTAGCTCACTTACTGTATCACCAAATACATCTGTACAGCTGTTGCATAGCTGTGAATTGTGTACATAAACAAGTCATTGTATTTGTGTGTGTGTGTGTGTGTGTGTATATATATATGTCCAACATCTGAAGAATGTCAATAAAAACAAAACAATTGAACTTTTTTGTGTGTTTATTAAGACACAAGTTAAATTGTAAGCAAAAAAAATTTTTTTTGTAAGCAAAAAATGGACTTTAGAAAAATATACAATTGTGCAAAATAAGTTGTCTTACAAAACAGTGGTCTGCGCAGGACAGTTTGTAGCCATACAGTCTGTTAGAGCAAGCCTAACAGCTTGAGCACGGAACTTGTGAACACAGAACTGCCAGTGTTGCCAGATCGGGCAGTTTTAAGTGCATTTTGGCGGATTTGAACATGTTTTGGGCTGGAAAACGTCAGCAGTATCTGGCAACACTGCATAACTTTGTTTATACTCTTGAATAGCTCTTCTTCATGACGACAACCGGAAGTGTACCAACACGATGGGGTGTGTAGCGCCACCTGTGGCTCGGGTGCACAATGTACCTCACACAATAGCTCGATTTCCTTGTGTGCATGTAGGATTGGATTTCTCTGGCACCCCTGCTGGGACCCTTAGCTCGATTACCGACAGTAGCTTGATTTGGATGTGCATGTAAACGCACTGACTGTTTTGGAAGCCTGTAAAAGCCCTGGCCACACACATACTTTGTGTTCTTTTGAGTTTATGATGTTATCTTGGGACCGATACCTGGAGTATTGATACCACCTGTGCTTACCTACCCATCTTCTCTGTTAGGGAGAATGGCTAGTCCCTTAAATTTTCTGAACTGGAATGTCAAGGGTTTAAATCACCCTGTTAAAAGGAGAAAGGTTTTTTCACACATCAGGCAATTTGGAACAGCCGTTGCTTTTTTACAAGAAACACACATTCATGGTTCTGACAATTCACGTCTGATGTCGCGGTGGGTGGGGCAGCATTTTCACTCTACTTTTCAGGCTAAGGCCAGAGGGGTCTCCATTCTTATTAACCACAATATTCCCTTTGAACACCATAACGTAATAGCAGATACAAATGGTCGCTATATTATTATCTCAGGGAAATTGTATAATACTATGGTAGTGTTTGCCAATGTATATGCTCCGAACGTGGATGATGTGGGTTTTCTTAAAGGTTTCTTTTCCTCTCTTCCTGACCCGAGCTCATACCGTACTCTCTCATACTTGGTGGGGATTTTAACTGTTGGCTCGATCCTGTGCTCGACCGGTCTTCTTCTAACCCTGGTATAATGAGTATAGTCTAATTTGGGCCGCCATAGTCTCAGTCCGCGCCTGCCCGCACGGCGACACTGACGCACCCAGCCTGACATTGCGTGCGTTGCCCATCTGAGACAGCGTGAGGAGACAACTCTGATAAGCTACATCCTGTCTGCATCTACATGTTAAGGTAAGTTTATACAACTTTATGTAGCCTTTGACACGATTGAGAAGGTGACATTTAGGCTACGCTATTGTGCTTTATAGGTGTATGGACAGCGCATTGATGGATGACGTTAAGTGTATTGTTTCAGTAAAATTACTTTGTCCGTTTCGTACTGGCAAACCTACCTTTTCTGTAAGGCAACAGTAGGCTATTTTGAGGCAATATTAGTTAGCCCTACATAGTTATCTAATTCATCAAATTAACTTTATCATCCTACCAGGATCAGGTCGTTTCCAAATTCACCAGCAAAGTGCTTCCCGCTTGACATTGTATGTGCACAGTCTATCCAAGTGATGGAGACGTGAAGTGACAGCAGTGATAAACTAATCTAGGTCTGCATGTACATGTTAAAAGGGAAAAGTAGTCTATTCTAACAGAGAGCGAACTTCGATGCCACTTTTGAGAATTAGTGCTAGTAGCCTTATTGCGATTTGTTACTGGTGAGACGGAAGACATTAAATTATTTTTAGCCTTTTCTCATAGGCTACCTTCTAAAGGTGAAGCTATTAGGCCACATAATTAAGGGAATGTAATGTTAGTTACCTACTTAATTAAATTAACTTCTTGACTCGAATTTGATCGTTTTCAAATTTACTGATGAAGAGTGTTTCTCCACTAACGTAGGCCTTAATGCAACGCGTTGAATGTCGGGTGACGATATCAGCCTTATTGTAGATGCTACAGCTGTAACAGAAAATCTCCGATCCTTATTAAACTGATGCTAAATTTGTTTTGTTAATTCAGATCATGAGCATTTTGAATTATTTAAAAAGAGGGATTGAAATTCACCTCAGGATGAAGAGGTAGTGACTGAGGTAGGCCTAACATCAGCTGCTTGCTGTCTTTGGCCAAGTTTACATTAGACCATATCTGTCTCGTTTTCTTCGCGGATGCACTGTCCGTTTACATTAAAACGCCTGGAAACGCCGGGAAACGGGAATCCGCCGCGTCCACGTATTCAATCCAGATCGTGTCTGGTCCGGTGCTGTGTAAACATTGAGATACGCGGATACGCTGTGCTGAGCTCTAGCTGGCGTCTCATTGGACAACGTCACTGTGACATCCACCTTCCTGATTCGCTGGCGTTGGTCATGTGACACGACTGCTGAAAAACGGCGCGGACTTCCGCCTTGTATCACCTTTCATTAAAGAGTATAAAAGTATGAAAATACTGCAAATACTGATGCAAATACTGCCCATTGTGTAGTTATGATTGTCTTTAGGCTTGCCATCCTTCCACTTGCAAGTGGTAAGTGATATGCGCTGGGATCACACACACAGCGGCTCAGTCCCGAATCACTGCTCGTGCGCTTCACTCGCGCGCTCTGTGAGCTGCACAGGGCCGGAGTGCGCACCCTCCAGAGGGCACTCGCTGTTCAGGGCGGAGTGATTTGGAGCGCAGGATGCCTGCGGAGCCGAGCGTATCCGTGTATTGGTGTTGCTGTGTGCACGCAAATCGTGTATTGGTGTTGCTGTCTGCACGCTAATCGTTTTAAAAACGTTAATCTGATGATCCGCTGATACGGTCTAATGTAAACCCCACCTTTGTCAGGATGTCAAATTGGTATAACACTCCTAGCAAGTGAGTGCGATGAATGGGGGCAGATATACCCGTTACTCAGCCACTTAGCAGCAATTGCCCTTGTTGTGCCGGTGTCAAGCGTGAATAAGCGAATTGCGAATCTCGGCCCGCGCAGTGCATTATGAGATCGCTAATTTTTTTGGCTACCAAACAGCACTTCAAAATGGCGGAAAGCAGTATTGACAACTACGATTTAGATCAGTTTAAACTTTGGAAAGTTGACGATTTGAAACGGTTTTGCAGTCGTCGTGGACTGCCTGTGACAACCAAGACCACGACTGGCACTAGGGCAAAACGTAAAGAAGAACTGGTTGCCCTTGCCTATGCAGCATCAGTCCAGAACTTACCATGCGTTTTAACGAAGGATGAGGAGAGACAAGCTGTCAAAAACGACTACAAGTCTTGTAAAACACTAACAACAATTCATTTGTAGCCTATCCTTTATACAAAATTTTATCTTAGGCCTACATTGTCTAGACTATACACACATGCATGTGTATATATATGAATACATCTACTGTTAATTATATAAAGTAATCTAAGCCTGCTTTAATCTGTAGGCCTCCTGACTATAATCTATATCTATATGGCCCTTATTATGGGACACGAAGGTGGGCGATATTACAGTAAGATGGAAAGATGTAGTAAACCTGTAGGCCTTTTCTGCATAATAACTACGTAATATTTTTTTAGAATTGCCAAAAATAAATGACAAACTGGGTGGCACGGTGGTGTAGTGGTTAGCGCTGTCGCCTCACAGCAAGAAGGTCCTGGGTTCGAGCCCCATGGCCGGCGAGGGCCTTTCTGTGCGGAGTTTGCATGTTCTCCCCGTGTCCGCGTGGGTTTCCTCCGGGTGCTCCGGTTTCCCCCACAGTCCAAAGACATGCAGGTTAGGTTAACTGGTGACTCTAAATTGACCGTAGGTGTGAATGTGAGTGTGAATGGTTGTCTGTGTCTATGTGTCAGCCCTGTGATGACCTGGCGACTTGTCCAGGGTGTACCCCGCCTTTCGCCCGTAGTCAGCTGGGATAGGCTCCAGCTTGCCTGCGACCCTGTAGAAGGATAAAGCGGCTACAGATAATGAGATGAGATGAAATGACAAACTAAATATCTGAACAAACTTACAACTTTTTGCCATCTTTTACGTCCTTCTGGGTCTTTTTTTTCGGTTGGAAATGTAATCAAAACAAACGGAGGTTCACATTTACATGACCCATCTTCAGATGTAGGCCCAGTACAATTGTGTGTTTCTTCCACCGCTTAAGTTTATAACTTCCGTTAGTACATTGGTAAAAAGCACAGTGTGCACCTGTCATAGTTTTACAATTCACTTAAGGCTTAAAGGCGTCACGCAGTGGCAATAAAAGTCGCATTATTCTGCACCAGAATGCTTTCGAGATTCGAAATAAATTGACCGTCGATTTTTCAAAAGCTTCCCACGGTTGTAATCGGTCCTTATTTGATCATGCCCATCACTTGAAATTTTCCGCGTTCGCAGCGCCCCCTCTCGGTCAATGGAACAGCTGCGTGACGTCATACCAGTAACCACTCGGTGCAGTTGCAATGACGGACACACCAGAAAATAGGAGCGATGCTGAGGAAATTAGCTTTGATTTTACCGATACAGAAGAAGAAAATGGCCCACAAGTAGAGATTTTGACAGCTGAATGTCCTGGTGGTATCCAGCCTTACAGATTTGAACCTGAGCGCTCATCTTCAGAAGAAAATGAGGACAGTTCTGACGACGACAGAAACGAAGACGAGAATGAAGACTGGCGACTTGAAGACTTGTTTTGGTTGGTTTCTCTGACTAAATCACTACTTGTGTGTATTTTTAAAGACCATTTTCACTTGAATTAGAATGCTGTGTGATTAATCTATGATTGTGTAATACTGATAGCTGTAGGGGGTGAAAGTATAGCTAGAAAGATTGAATTCTAGCAACTTGACAGCTTGCGATCTCGCGAAATGCAGTGGGCCTTCTGATACAGTAGACCCCTTGATATTCCAGTTTTCATCATTTTCCTTTTATTGCGGTTGATTTTAACTTGAGATTCAGTATGTTATAGGCTGGGAGTATTGAGCTTTGTATTGTATTGTTTAGTAAACGTACAATCGTCAGTAATAAGTGATAATTATTAGTTAAAGGCAGCTCTGTGGCATAAATCTTTCAATTAATCTTCTGTCATCCATTTGCTAAAATTATGTGCCACGTGTTATCAAGACAACACTTCATGTGACAAAGAAAGATATGACAAATACATAAATGTATGAAAATAATTTTGTACAATTAATGATTGATAGAAACACTTAAAACATGTGTGGCAGCGGGGGCGTGGTCAAGCGCCTGTCTGTGACAGGAGGGCGGAGCCAGGGAAGGCGAGTGGCAGAAATCACTACACCTGACGGTAATTAACCTGTGTTTTGTGTGTTTTCCCAGTAACCGCGCCCTATTTAAGGAGGCAGAGCTCATCCCGGGACAAGAACACAGTGTGTGTTTCGCGGTCAGATTAAAACTGGCGGTTATACTGAAAAGCCGATGGAGCAGCGCGCGGCGCGCCTCCTCCCCGTCCTGATGGGAGAGGCGCAGCTGGCCGCGCTATAACTCCCCGCCAACCGCCGGCTGGCCTACGTGGACCTTCACCGGGCCGTCCTCCACGGCGGTTGGCGGGGAGTTATAGCGCGGCCAGCTGTGCCTCTCCCGTCAGGAGGGGGAGGAGGCGCGCCGCGCGCTGCTCCATCGGCCACCCCGAGGCTTCGGCGACCTGCTCGAACAATGTGAGAAACGCCTCGGGGTCGTCCTGCGGGCCCATCTTGGTCACGGTGAGGGGAGACGGGCCCGCGGCCGGGGCGCTGGTGAACCCCGCCGACGCGAGATGCCGGAGCGCCTCGCGATCTTCCTGCTGGGCCAGCACCAGGGCTTCGAAGCGCCGCTCTTGCTCCTTTCGGAGCGTGACGAGCGCCTGGTGCTGGCTTTGCTGAGCCGTGGCGAGGGCGTGGACCAGGTCCGCGAATGGGGAGGATTCCATGGGGCTGCGAGGTTGGTGCTCCACCTTGTCCCGGGTTTTGGCACCACTGTAGAGCTCTCTGAAGTGTGCGTGGAGCACAGAGGACGGCAGGACAACGCTTCAGATGCAAATAGGTTTTTTATTGCCAGACTTTTCAGTATAACCGCCAGTTTTAATCTGACAGCGAAACACACACTGTGTTCTTGTCCCGGGATGAGCTCTGCCTCCTTAAATAGGGCGCGGTTACTGGGAAAACACACAAAACACAGGTTAATTACCGTCAGGTGTAGTGATTTCTGCCACTCGCCTTCCCTGGCTCCGCCCTCCTGTCACAGACCGGCGCTTGACCACGCCCCCGCTGCCACAATGTGTTTTAAAAAAATATTTTTTTTTCTATCAATACCTAGCCATGACCTTGAAATCAGATCCATTGATAACAAAAGTCACAAATAGTGTTCAGTGTTCGTTGTTACAGCCAAACACAATACACCGATTAGGCATTTTGTATCACAGAATATTAATACATCATTTCATAGTGTTTTGAGTGTTCAAAACTATCCACAAACTGAATAAATCCACAAAATCCGCAATGTAAACAACTCTGGTAAACGCACGCTATAGAGAAAACACGGTGACAGGCCAGCATCACCCAAGGGAGGTTACTGGTATGACGTCACACACAAGTTGACCTAGTTAACGGCTGGCTGCCTAAATTTGGCTGTGCGCGTAAACTTTAAATGCTTGTAGCGGGCGCATCGTGACACTGAGATCGCGGGAAACAGAGGGGCTTGAATAACCCACCAAACCCGACATTTTGACACATGATATAGCCTGATTGCTGAAATTACCGCACGACGCCTTTAAGGTCTTTAAGCGAATCGCTATAAAGCTTTAAAGTTCACGGTCCGCTACCTGTCTTCCTATAGTAACTTCAGCGCCTTGGTAGTTCGTTTGGTAGCCGAAATAGTTGGCCTAGAAAAGCCGCGCATGCGTACAAGCGTTGCGCACTTCGCTTATTGTGAAAGAGACTTTTCCACAATGAACAGGGTAAGGACATCTGCAGGCAAACCAGTGATGTGAATTTCAATTTACATTTACCCATTGTTTTTATGCTCAAATCCCACCTAAGTTCAATCTCACTTTCACTTAATTAAATATTTCAGAGTGAGCTCTACAATCACATGACTCATTGTAGTAACAAGTTGTTTGCCATTTTAGGTCAAAAGACCTTCGTAACAGACTGCAAGGAGAGCACCTGGCCGCCTGCTTGAGGATTTCCATTAACGGGCCACAACCAGAAGATATAAATTATGAAAGGGCACTCGAACTCTTTTTCTCAAAGCCAAGAAAAATCAAATGCACAAGTGCAGGGTGTGGTCTTTGTAAATAGGGCAGGCATTTGTCAGGGTCACTTTTGACATACAGCAGAGCTAGAAGTCCTTGTTTTGTAGGACTTTTTGTAAGAGTTCAGGGTGTGAAGTATTGTAGGATTTTTGGTTTGGTTTGGTTGCTATCTGTAATATGTTCTCCTTGTAGGACTGCCCTCTGTAGCAACATGCTAAAATACAAGGTGCATAACCAATACAAACGAATTTGTTCTTTGTTAGTCTTAGGCCATGTACACACGTAGCCGGGTATTTTTAAAACCGAACATTTCCCCCCCCTCCGTTTATAAAAATGTTTTATCCACACCACCTCGTCTTCGAAAAAAATCCCTTCCACACATAACCGAACATCGGCGTTTTCAATCACATTCATAAGCATTCCAAACCTGTAGATGGCATTATTTCCCCAAATCCTACCCCCTAATCACATCAGAATAGCCCTCTGTTGGCGTCACTTCCGCCTAAACATAAAACATGGCGCCAAGCTCGTTCGTCTGGACAGACTCGGAGACAGAATTGCTTCTAAACACAATTTTGGAGTATAAACTTCAAAAGACGCAAGAAAACATTGATTGGGAATCTTGTCAAAGCAAATATGTGGACATATTGACCCTGTTTTTGGAGCAGTAGTTGGGCTTCTAAAATTAAACATGTAAATAGCACCTGCACAATAATTAACGCTTTCAAGGCACTACTCCGATCCATTACTCTTTGTCCATGCTTAATCTGGCTTCTGCAGTAAACAAAGGTCGCACGTTTGACGTCAGGGCAGATTTGTTGTCATTTTTTTGGCGCAGATTGTGACGTTCTAAAACGCAAAACTCCGGTTATCTCTGTCTACACGAAAAGGCATACACGGAGTTTTCAAAAATCTTCACTTTGCCCAGAGTTTTTTTAAATATTCGTTTTTGATGTGTTTTCATGTGGATGACAGGCCAAAACGTAGAAAAATATCTTCGATTTAGCAGATACCCGGCTACGTGTGGACGGGGTCTTAGTTTAGTAGTATTAGTAGGCTAAACAACCCCCCGCGCACCCCTGCAATTCAACTGGACACGCACGCCACCCCCACCCCCCCCATAGTCTCTAAAATTTCTGTGGGAAACACTGCTTTCCTGAAATACTTTGAGAACCTTAAGTTGGATTGAGATATCTGCCCCTCTTTCCTTTCCTTTATCTTTTTTTTTTCTGTCAGTTACAGTGTCCATATCAGTCATTGTCTAAATTTGCCGCCTCCTAATTATTTACATTTATTTATTTATTTTATCTATTCGTCCCGTTTGTGTGTTTATTTACTTATTTTACTTTGATTCTTATTATTTATTTATCTTGCAACTCAATACTTGACTTCCAGCAGTCCCCTACAACACTCCAGGAATAATACTCCTCAGGAATCATGGCTTGTAGGTGTGGCTAGTGGGAGGGGAGGGATGTTTATGTTTATGTTAAATCACTCTGAAAAATTTACAATGTATGAGCACATATGTATATGTGATGTGATACATGTAAAATTAAAAAAAAATATTTGAGTAAAAACCAGCGCTGGCGTAGGATTCAGAGGGAGGCGTCCCACACGTGACGTCACGAAAATCGATGTTCGCCGGTAAATCCAAATGCCAAGTTTTTTCAGAGGCGGACCAATTCGCCTCAAATGGTTTGATTTCAACTGAATTTTTCTGGTATTGCGCAAGGTAAAAAAATTGCAGAGACTGCAGAATGTTACAGATATTTGACCAAAGTTTAATATAAAATAGAATTACATTTATCTTGCTCCTGAATTTAGCTGTGATATGCACTTTAATATTAAATCAGCTGCTTTCAGTGTACCCACATGTATTAAGTGTTTAAAAGTGATACAAACACAAAATACCATGATACTGTGATATCGATATTGTGATATTGTCCAGATCAGCATGACATTATCCCATGTAGTGTGCATTACTGCCTTCACATATTTAACAAGAGTGCTCTGAGAGCACAATATTCCCCGCTGGCAACTATGCCATAACTCTGGTAAAATGTGACTGAATTGAACGAAATTGCAATATGTGTATTACCGACATATAACAAAGAATCCTACCAAGTTTTGTGAAATTCCTCCAAAAATTGTGAGCACAGTTGATTTCAGAAGGTAAGTACCCTTCACGGGATGGACGGACAGACATCGCAACGACATAAACCCCTTCAGACCTTTCGGCCAGCGGGGGATAAAAATTATGAGGGAAGCTGATTTCAGAAAGCAAGCACACCTTGATGAAATTGCCAAAGTACAAGTTTGTTAATAATCAAGGGCATAACTCTGGTAAAACTTGCCCAAATTAAACGAAATTTCAGTATACGTATAACTGTCATATAACAAAGCCTTTTGCCAAGTTTGGTGAAATTCCTCCACAAATTGTGAGAGGAGTTGATTTCAGAAGAACATGCACCCTCATGAAATTGTCAAAGTACAAGTTATTTAATCAAGGGTCAAAACTCCGGTAAAATTTTCACAAACGAAATTAAATCACAATACATGTATTACCGTCGTATAACAAGGCCTTTTGCCAAGCTTAAAGAAATTTTTCCAAAAATTGTGAGAGGAGTTGATGTCAGAAGGCAAGCACACCTTCATGAAATTGTGAAAGTACAAGCTTGTTAATCAAGGGCCACAACTCTGGTAAAATGCGACCGAATTGAACAAAATTACAGTATGCGTACTACTGACATATAACAAAGAATCCTGCCAAATTTCGTGAAATTCCTCCCATACTTGTGAGAGGAGTTGATTTCAGAAGGTGAGCACCCTTCCCGGGAGGGAGGAAGGGAGGGACGGACGGATATCGCCACAACATAATCCCCCTTTGGGCCTTTCGGCCAGCGGGGGATAAAAATAATACATGCAGTTTTATAGAAAATGTATGGAGAAACCCACATGCCTAAAGGTAACTTGTGGCCAAACAATTAATGTATGAATCCTGAAATGGAAAAATCTGAAATGCTTGCAGAGCCAGTGATAAGCTGACCAAATCATAATCTTTACAAAAGTCATCCTGTTCACCAACACACGTAGACCCTACAGTCAGAGAGTCCAGCAAGGGCCGTTGTGGGTGCAGGATTTCATTCCAATCAAGCACAAGTTACACCTCATTGTTTATTGAAAGGCAAAATCAACTGATTAAACATGTGGAATCAGGTGCAGCTCTGGCTTGACTGGCATGAAAACCACATTGGCTCTTCTCCCGGCCCTTTGTGGATAAAATTGTACAACCCTGACCTACAGCAAGAGCCTGATTGATGGAGTCCATATACATCACACACAGTGGAGTATAAGGCAAGTTGGGGACCAGGAAGCTTGTAAATTCTTGAAATCTGTAAACACTAGTAGGCTAAATGCGGATTGACCTGACTTGACTCAATTAGTCATCAGCTCACTTTTCAATCTATACTGCAAAGTCATTATTTACTGACTGGCTCTATAGTGAAGTCTCATCTCATCTCATTATCTCTAGCCGCTTTATCCTTCTACAGGGTCGCAGGCAAGCTGGAGCCTATCCCAGCTGGCTACGAGCGAAAGGCGGGGTACACCCTGGACAAGTCGCCAGGTCATCACAGGGCTGACACATAGACACAGATAACCATTCACACTCACATTCACACCTACGGTCAATTTAGAGTCACCAGTTAACCTAACCTGCATGTCTTTGGACTGTGGGGGAAACCGGAGCACCCGGAGGAAACCCACGTGGACACGGGGAGAACATGCAAACTCCACACAGAAAGGCCCTCGCCGGCCACGGGGCTCGAACCCGGACCTTCTTGCTGTGAGGCGACAGCGCTAACCACTACACCACCGTGCCGCCCCCCTATAGTGAAGTTTAAATGCAAAATCCAGTCTAACCTAGGCTGCACAAAACATTAACTAGGCTAGCGACATGAACAACGTCTATTAAGGGTGACAAATATCTATATTTGGACAATTCTTCAGCAGAGGCCAAAATTATGAAAAAAATTATTAAGATTGCCTTAACTTGTCAGCTCAGTGATGTGGCTAAAATATGGAATCCAAGGCAAAATATATTGAAAACCATATTTTAAAAATCATTAACCCAATTATAGCCATGTCGATTCAGAAAAATCTTGGTTTGAATTTTAAGAAACGAAAGGTCAGTTTTTTCTGACGTAATTCCGTTACTGACTTTTCTTTCCTCATAAAAGATTTTGCGTTCAGAGTTAAACATAGCCAAGTTTTTTCTATGCTTTTTTAGGGTCAAAAGATACCCCATACGGTGTGAAATGTTTATTTAATACCATTATCTTGAGTACTGCAGCTAAAAAAAAAAAGTTACCACATTTTGCTGTGAATGTAATTTTGTTACACTGTTACCACATTTGTACCACATGTAATTTCGTTACTACCCATATACACTGTAGATAGATCTCATCTCATCTCATTATCTCTAGCCGCTTTATCCTTCTACAGGGTCGCAGGCAAGCTGGAGCCTATCCCAGCTGACTACGGGCGAAAGGCGGGGTACACCCTGGACAAGTCGCCAGGTCATCACAGGGCTGACACATAGACACAGACAACCATTCACACTCACATTCACACCTACGGTCAATTTAGAGTCACCAGTTAACCTAACCTGCATGTCTTTGGACTGTGGGGGAAACCGGAGCACCCGGAGGAAACCCACGCGGACACGGGGAGAACATGCAAACTCCACACAGAAAGGCCCTCGCCGGCCATGGGGCTCGAACCCGGACCTTCTTGCTGTGAGGCGACAGCGCTAACCACTACACCACCGTGCCGCCCGTAGATAGATCTAAACAACCTAAAGGTTTAACCAGAGTACATGTTATAAGCTTGTACAGACCAGGCGCCAGCTTTTAAAAGTCACCAGCTCTTACACAGCTTGGTCATTAATAGTAACTTGAGGATACAATGTTCACAACAAGGGTCAACTTACAGTGGTGCTTGAAAGTTTGTGAACCCTTTTTTATAATTTTCTATATTTCTGCATAATTATGACCTAAAACATCACCAGATTTTCACACAAGTCCTAAAAGTAGATAAAGAGAACCCAGTTAAACAAATGAGACACAAATATTATACTTGGTCATTTATTTATTGAGGAAAATGATCCAATATTACATATCTGTGAGTGGCAAAAGTATGTGAACCTCTAGGATTAGCAGTTAATTTGAAGGTGAAATTAGAGTCAGGTGTTTTCAATCAATGGGATGACAATCAGGTGTGAGTGGGCACCCTGTTTTATTTAAAGAACAGGGATCTATCAAAGTCTGATCTTCACAACACATGTTTGTGGAAGTGTATCATGGCACAAACAAAGGAGAGTTCTGAGGACCTCAGAAAAAGCGTTGTTGATGCTCATCAGGCTGGAAAAGGTTACAAAACCATCTCTAAAGAGTTTGAACTCCACCAATCCACAGTCAGACAGATTGTGTACAAATGGAGTTAATTCAAGACAATTGTTACCCTCCCCAGGAGTGGTCAACCAACAAAGATCACTCCAAGAGCAAGGCGTGTAATAGTTGGCGAGGTTACAAAGGACCCCAGGGTAACTTCTAAGCAACTGAAGGCCTCTCTCACATTGGCTAATGTTAATGTTCATGAGTCCATCATCAGGAGAACACTGAACAACAATGGTGTGCATGGCAGGGTTGCAAGGAGAAAGCCACTGCTCTCCAAAAAGAACATTGCTGCTCATCTGCAGTTTGCTAAAGATCACGTGGACAAGCCAGAAGGCTATTGGAAAAATGTTTTGTGGACGGATGAGACCAAAATACAACTTTTTGGTTTAAATGAGAAGCGTTATGTTCGGAGAAAGGAAAACACTGCATTCCAGCATAAGAACCTTATCCCATCTGTGAAACATGGTGGTGGTAGTAGTATCATGGTTTGGGCCTGTTTTGCTGCATCTGGGCCAGGACGGCTTGCCATCATTGATGGAACAATGAATTCTGAATTATACCAGCGAATTCTAAAGGAAAATGTCAGGACATCTGTCCATGAACTGAATCTCAAGAGATTTGATAGATCCCTGTTCTTTAAATAAAACAGGGTGCCCACTCACACCTGATTGTCATCCCATTGATTGAAAACACCTGACTCTAATTTCACCTTCAAATTAACTGCTAATCCTAGAGGTTCACATACTTTTGCCACTCACAGATATGTAATATTGGATCATTTTCCTCAATAAATAAATGACCAAGTATAATATTTGTGTCTCATTTGTTTAACTGGGTTCTCTTTATCTACTTTTAGGACTTGCGTGGAAATCTGATGTTGTTTTAGGTCATATTTATGCAAAAATATAGAAAATTCTAAAGGGTTCACAAACTTTCAAGCACCACTGTAGTTCCCTGCTGCTTAGAACACAAGTGGCACAAGCAGAGAGAGCACAGTCGTGACTGCTCCTGCATTCATCTCCCGCAAAAACACCACTTTCACAAAGAGTTCTACAAGATGTAGAATCTTGTATACAATACAATATCTTCTATTCAATAACATGTGCAGGAAGTGGAGAAAAACATCCTGTGCATGTTGCATCCAAAATACATAACTGGCTTTGTGGCATGTTTGAGAAAGAGAGAGAGAGAGTGAGAGAGAGATGCTTGGACACAGGAACAGTGGATGAAGCAGCCTGACCTATGCCAGCCAGAATGGCACCTTCACCTGATGTTTACTGTGTGTGCTGCACTTTAAACTGTCTATGAAATGTTAACACATCACGTTACTTATAAAAATGTAGTATCAAGTCAGTACTGGAAATCTGCTGACATTCACAGCTCATATTATCGCAATGAAAATAGAAAAAAATGGTACTGAGGCTTTTGTTAATTATATCTAGTTAATGGGGTGGCACGGTGGTGTAGTGGTTAGCGCTGTCGCCTCACAGCAAGAAGGTCCTGGGTTCGAGCCCCGGGGCCGGCGAGGGCCTTTCTGTGTGGAGTTTGCATGTTCTCCCCGTGTTCACGTGGGTTTCCTCCGGGTGCTCCGGTTTCCCCCACAGTCCAAAGACATGCAGGTTAGGTTAACTGGTGACTCTAAATTGACCGTAGGTGTGAATGGTTGTCTGTGTCTATGTGTCAGCCCTGTGATGACCTGGCGACTTGTCCAGGGTGTACCCCGCCTTTCGCCCGTGGTCAGCTGGGATAGGCTCCAGCTTGCCTGCGACCCTGTAGAAGGATAAAGCGGCTAGAGATAATGAGATGAGATGAGATCTAGTTAATGGTCAGTTCCACTACACACACTACAATCCAAAGAAATAACAGTTTTGTTACCAATTTAGTCAATCCACCTCCATGCATGTTTTCGGACAGTGGGAGAAAACTGAACAAGCCTGAGGAATCCCATTCAAACACAATGAGAATTTGAAAAACTCCACTCAAACCCAAGCTTAGGATCAATCTGGGGATCCAGGAGATGTGACATGGCAATGCTACCAGCTTCACCATTTTACTTTGAAATTAATTTGATCCTTTATAGATCATTTCGATTTTTGAATAATGACCTGACTGCATGATGGTGCAGTGGTTAGCACTGTTGCCTCATAGCAAGAAGGTTCTGGGTTTGAACTTTGTGGCAGACTGGGGCCTTTCTGTATGGAGTATACATGTTCTCCTTGTGCCTGCGTGGGTTTCTTCTGGGTGCTACAGTTTCCTCACACAATCCAAAGATGTAGATTAGGTCAACTGGCTACTCTAAATTGCCGTAAATTACTCTGAATCCCCTGCCAGTTTGGACCCCACCTCTCACCTGAAGTCTCCCCCGTGACTATGATCAATAAGTGGTATAGATAATGGATTGATGGAATAATATCCTTGGCTGTCAATCACCACTAACGTGTTGGACCTGTTCATTGATTGGTCTGGTAGTGCTTTTCTAACTCGTACTTCCTGTTTAACTTTGAATGAATTTTGAGGTGAGATGTTTCGCAGAACTCAGAGACAGTGACGTAACAGCAGATTCTATTTTTAAGCCATTTAGCAAATTTATTTTTAAACAGCTGGTGTATCGGTTCTTTTCTGGTGAACGGGTTCAATCCACCACTCCTGACTAAAGCCAGTATCTCACTGGGCTGCGACAGCCTGCGACTAGTTGGAGACACAACAATTGCGATAAAATATGCAAATTAGCGACAATTTTCACTTGGAATCACACTGAATTGATATTCGCATATTTTATCGCAATTGTTGTCTCCAACTAGTCGCAGGCTGTCGCAGCACAGTGAGATACTGGCTGAACTCGCACTTCCTGTCTCACGGAAACTGACTTGAGAAGGGTTCGTAACGGCTTTGCGACACCAGCAACGCATTTGCAGCTAATTTGAGAGAAATTTTGTCGCACGAATTTTTTGAACATGTTCAAAATTTCAGTGACGAAGGAGCGGCACTTTGCGACTCGTGAGGAAATTGAGAAGCCCCACGAATGTTTCAAGACACTTTTGAAACTCTCTCACGAATGACGTTCGCAATTTGTCACAAGCTGTCGCAGTCCAGTGAGATACTGGCTTAAGAGTGATCTGAATAGTGACATTAAGAAATAAGTTTATAAACCTTTTAAATAGGCCATATTTAAACAAACACAAAATTAAAATGAATAACTACAAAACTGTGTGACTGTGAAAATAAAATGGAGTATTATTTCATACTAATAACCTGAATTAATGAATGATTTCAGTTTCCTGGTTCATTTACTGATGTTAGCATTTATGATGATCATTTATTTTACATCATTATTTGTAATTTCATGACCGACACTTTCATAATGATTTTCTATTTAACATCAAGCTTACTGTGACAGTACATTACACAAAGATCATGAGACAAATGAAGCATAGCTCCTTACCAGAAAGGTGGCAATAGACACTCCGATGATGAAGCCAGCGATTACATCAGACCAGTGGTTGCGGTACTCTGCCACCCTGTTAATCCCAGTCAGGAAGGCCAGGCACATCAGCCCCAGAGACATGACGGGTTTGGCCAACCTAGTCCCTTTGGCTTTGACTGAGCAAGTGATGTACATCTGAAACAAGAGGAAAGAAGGAAGGATCCAGGTTCCCATCAGCCCAAATCTTCATCTCAAGTGGATAATCAATTGTTGTGTAGAGCATTAACCTGGATTAGTTCAGGTTTAGTGCCCCTCAGAGAGGAAACACCATGTTGTATCAATCAGACCAATGACCGATAATTTCACAACTGGGAGCTACAAACCTACAAGCACTGTTTTGCTCTCTCTGCTGACAACACGCATTAGAAAATCTGTAATCCAGCTAGGCCTGTAAATGCCAGACTGTTTATATGGAATATTATTAAAGTGTAGTGGTTGTGTATGTCGGTACATCAACACAATATACACATTGAGTGCTTGTTGTGCATGAAAAAGAGCAAGATTCACGATGTATGTGCCCGCGCATACGCATGTACATATATATGACCTGAATTAAGTGCGAAGGCAGTGTGTTGCTGCCTAACCATCTGAGCTAAATCGGGCTGACTGAGGGAGAGAGGCGAGCCAGACACAGTGCCTGAGGCAGGACTGTCTACTGGCCAGCTGATGCACAGCACAAAAATGGCACTTCAATAAATGATCTTTATACATTCTCCCATTGTAAAGGAATCGCTGTACTGAAGCTTTGCACGTACTTCACTCATTCATGAAGAATCAGAAAGTGTAATTCCTTAGGAGTCTTAGCTAGTGATGCACTGAAGTGTAAAATGGGCAAAATAAAAAAATTAAAAAAATTAGGGCACATTGGGGGTGGAAATGAAAACCAAAAAAACCCCCAAAGGGCTCAGTTTTCTTTTTGGTACCACTGAATACATTGTGCTCATTTTATTTGCCTTTCATTATGATTTCAAATGAAACATAACTGAGAAACTATGAAGTGTTACGAATAATACAGTTCTGTTCATAAGTATAAAATGTCACACTGCAAAAACATACAATAACCAAATAAATGTGGAAATTTGTTTAGCAGGCACTGTCAAACATTTACACGCACACACACAGAGTGGATTGTGTACGGCATGCATGCTAATCTGCCTGCCCCAGTTTACTGCGAATTGTCTCTAGTCTCAGTCAGAATGCAGCACCATATCCCTTGTTTTACTGTTTGTGACACAAATGTCACGCTGCTATGACAATTTCAGCCCACCACCAAGAGAAGACACTGGTTTTATTGTATGCAGCAGTCTTTCCATACAGTGTCCTCCAGAATTATTGGCACCCCTCAGAAAATGAGCCCAGAAAAAAAAACCAACAACCATAAGAGCAACATACAATAAAGGATATTTTCATCTCAAACATAGACACTGTATAGTTCTATTTAGACAAAATTTCAAACACTAAAATATCCTTTATACGCTCACTGGTCACTTTAAGAGAAACATCTATACCCTAGCACATTCATGTAATTAATGTAAATGTCCAGTCAGCAGCACAGCGCATAAAACAAGAGTGCTCTGAGAGCACAATATCCCCCGCTGGCAACTAGAGCTATGCTATAAGTGCTTAATACACCCTCATGAAATTGTCAAAGTACAAGTTTGGTAATCAAAGGCCATAACTCTGGTAAAATGCGACTGACTTGAATGAAATTTCAATATGCGTATTACCGACATATAACAAAGAATCCTGTCAAGTTTCATGAAATTTCTTCAAAAATTGTGAGAGGAGTTGATTTCAGAAGGAAAACACACTCTCATGAAATTGTCAAAGTATAATAATTTTGTTAATCAAGGGCTATAACTCTGGTAAAATGTGACTGAATTGAACGAAATTGCAATATGCATATTACCGACATATAACAATGCCTCTTGTCAAGTTTCGTGAAATTCCTCCAAAAATTGTGAGAGAAATTGATTTCAGAAGGTGCGCACCCTTCCCAGGACGGACAGACGGACAGACAGACATTGCCACGACATAATCCCCCTTCGGGTCTTTCGGCCAGCGGGGGATAAAAAAACCTTTTTGCCAATTTACATGAAATTCCTCCAAAAATTGTGAGGGAAGTTGATTTCAGAAAGCAAGCACACCTTGATGAAATTGCCAAAGTACAAGTTTGTTAATAATCAAGGGCATAACTCTGGTATAATTTGCCCAAATTAAACGAAATTTCAATATGCGTATAACTGTCATATAACAAAGCCTTTTGCCAAGTTTGGTGAAATTCCTCCACAAATTGTGAGAGGAGTTGATTTCAGAAGAACGTGCACCCTCATGAAATTGTCAAAGTACAAGTTATTTAATCAAGGGTCAAAACTCTGGTAAAATTTTCACAAATGAAATTAAATCGCAATACGTGTATTACCGTCATATAACAAGGCCTTTTGCCAAGCTTAAAGAAATTTTTCCAAAAATTGTGAGAGGAGTTGATGTCAGAAGGCAAGCACACCTTCATGAAATTGTGAAAGTACAAGCTTGTTAATCAAGGGCCAGTGGGGGATAAAAACAACCTTAAAAATCCTCTTTCTGTAAAATTCCACATGTGATCTTTATAGGCTCATGTGTCCAATTCCTGTCAAATTTTCTACTGTTCCAGGCATGTGAAAGTTCTTACTATGGCCTTAGTTGTGCTTAAATATATTTTTAGAATATCTATTATTATTATTATTATTATTATTATTATACATTTCTCAGCTTAGGTAGGCACTGGTCATTTGTCCATATACTGAGGGCAAGCTATAACTAATAGCCTTAGGCCTATCTTTATTATTATTATTATTATTATTATTATGTGGTGGCACGGTGGTGTAGTGGTTAGCACTGTCGCCTCACAGCAAGAAGGTCCGGGTTCGAGCCCCACGGCCGGCGAGGGCCTTTCTGTGTGGAGTTTGCATGTTCTCCCCGTGTCTGCGTGGGTTTCTTCCGGATGCTCCGGTTTCCCCCACAGTCCAAAGACATGCAGGTTAGGTTAACTGGTGACTCTAAATTGACCGTAGGTGTGAATGTGAGTGTGAATGGTTGTCTGTGTCTATGTGTCAGCCCTGTGATGACCTGGCGACTTGTCCAGGGTGTACCCCGCCTTTCGCCTGTAGTCAGCTGGGATAGGCTCCAGCTTGCCTGCGACCCTGTAGAACAGGATGAAGTGGCTAGAGATAATGAGATGAGATTATTATTATTATTATATCCATTACAGGTCAACAACTATTCAGTATTTAGCCATCCATCTATTATCTGTAGCCACTTATCCTGTTCTACAGGGTCGCAGGCAAGCTGGAGCCTATCCCAGCTGACTATGGGCGAGATGCGGGGTACACCCTGGACAAGTCGCCAGGTTATCGCAGGGCTGACACATAGAGACAAACAACCATTCACATTCACACCACCAATTAACCTAACCTGCACATCTTTGGACTGTGGGGGAACCCACAGTCCAAAGACATGAACCAATGCTAACCACTACACCACCGTGCCGCCTTCAGTATTTATCTTTCATATTAAAAGTTGTTTGGTTTACATTGTGGTAATGGATGTCAAAGGGATATTACATGTTTGCAATCATGCTTGTATTCAGACCCTTTCACTTTTTACACTTTGTGTTATAGATTTAATTTAAATTGAATTATATTTACTTCTTTCATCCATCTACACACAAGAATCCACAATGACAATACAAAAACAGTTATTGCATTGCAAATATATTATTAAAAATTAAACTGAAATCTCTCATTAAGGTAACTATTCAGACCCTTTATTCAGAAGAAGCTCCGAGACACTGTACCATAAGAGGCCCTGGGGACCAAGAACGATTAATTCTTCAAAATATTCTTTAAGGTGTCAATTTTTCGCTCATGTGTTTTAAGCGAAGCTACAATTTTTTAAAATTAAGTATGATTAATTAATTAATTAAAAATAAAGATTTATTTTTTTAATTAAAGGTGATATTGCCTCCGCGAAAAATTAAATGCTCGTATGTAATCCTTATTTTATCCAGTTGTTCCTGTTCATTTTACTAAATGTTAACAATAGGAGGGACTCTGTATATGTGGATATTTGTGTGTGGTGGTGTTTTGAAAGAGAATCGGTCTGACTTTTGTTTCTTGTGTCTCTGTTTCTAGATAAAATAAGAAATGATTGTGACCTACAAAAATGACTTAAAGGTCTAAAAGACCTTGCTTATACAAAGGTTATATCTAATTTTAAATCACAAAATTAGGTATAACCTTTGTGCGAGTTGTTCTCTCAGAGGGATATACACACACTTTTTTTTCCCCCTTTGTAAACATCTTTTATTGCACTTCAAACTTTAACCCACAAACATGTTTGGTACTCAAAGGTCCAACACATTAAATGTACACAGCTTTCTGGTTTTCCTGAAATAGATATATCCTTCTGACTGTGTAGCATTCAAACCATCAGGTCAAGGCCTGTGCTTTTTGCCAAATGGGAGGCTTTAATATTTAAGATGTCCAAGTTATAGCACCCCAGCTCTCCATCGTCCACACATAACCCTCCCCACTACCGAGGCAGCCTGCCAACAGTTGTCGTCAGCATTATGTCACATAATGACATAAAATATATATTTTTAATTTCATTTAACCCCGCTTTAAGAATTTTTAACTGGACTTGTAAAAAAACAAAAAACAAATAATAATAATAATAATAATAATAATAATAATAATAATATTTGCTCCCACATAATTGACAATTTAATGGTTTTGGATTTTATTATGATTTTTTTTCTGGACTCTTGTAGATATTTGTCTTTTTTTTTTTTAAATGTTTTTTTTTCACCCAACACCCTAAAATTCTGACCTCACATTCCGCATTATATTTCCAGTGCTGCTGGGCGAGTAGAAACAGGATTGAAACTGACTGTATATATAAGTCATGCATGTTTTATGCCTAATTTGTGGTGACAATGTTGATAGAGCATGCAGGAGAATCCTCCTACACAACAGGATGCACTTGTAATTGATCCAAATATCTGCTTCATAAATGACCGATTCAGTCAGACAAATTAAACAGTAGCGTTGCAAAATTCCCGGGAATTTTCAGAGTGGAAAATTTCCATGGAAATTTTGGGAATTAACGGGAATTTATGGGAACTTTCGGTAATTCTCAAAACCAACTTTACTTAAAAATTGATACAAAAGAATAAGGTCCTTTTATTCAGATTAGGATATTTTCTGTTCAGAAGAACATACAAGCTAAAACAAGCATGTAACTAATTAAACAACTGAGAAAATTAATAACCACCAAATGTTTTACAAAAACAATATGGGTTTTCCCTGGTACATGTACTGTATAATGAATTAAACAATAGCCTTAGACTTTGTGAGAACTTATCTTCAAAAGCAACTTTAACTCTACTTGTGATTTTGAAGACCGCTTCCTGTAACTTTTTTGTTTACTAATTATACAACCCCGATTCCAAAAAAGTTGGGACAAAGTACAAATTGTAAATAAAAACGGAATGCAATGATGTGGAAGTTTCAAAATTCCATATTTTATTCAGAATAGAACACAGATGACATATCAAATGCTTAAACTGAGAAAATGTATCATTTAAAGAGAAAAATTAGGTGATTTTAAATTTCATGACAACACATCTCAAAAAAGTTGGGACAAGGCCATGTTTACCACTGTGAGACATCCCCTTTTCTCTTTACAACAGTCTGTAAACGTCTGGGGACTGAGGAGACAAGTTGCTCAAGTTTAGGGATAGGAATGTTAACCCATTCTTGTCTAATGTAGGATTCTAGTTGCTCAACTGTCTTAGGTCTTTTTTGTTGTATCTTCCGTTTTATGATGCGCCAAATGTTTTCTATGGGTGAAAGATCTGGACTGCAGGCTGGCCAGTTCAGTACCCGGACCCTTCTTCTACGCAGCCATGATGCTGTAATTGATGCAGTATGTGGTTTGGCATTGTCATGTTGGAAAATGCAAGGTCTTCCCTGAAAGAGACGTCGTCTGGATTGGAGCATATGTTGCTCTAGAACCTGGATATACCTTTCAGCATTGATGGTGTCTTTCCAGATGTGTAAGCTGCCCATGCCACACGCACTAATGCAACCCCATACCATCAGAGATGCAGGCTTCTGAACTGAGCGCTGATAACAACTGAGGTCGTCTTTCTCCTCTTTAGTCCAAATGACATGGCGTCCCTGATTTCCATAAAGAACTTCAAATTTTGATTCGTCTGACCACAGAACAGTTTTCCACTTTGCCACAGTCCATTTTAAATGAGCCTTGGCCCAGAGAAGACGTCTGCGCTTCTGGATCATGTTTAGATGCAGCTGCTTCTTTGAACTATAGAGTTTTAGCTGGCAACGGCGGATGGCATGGTGAATTGTGTTCACAGATAATGTTCTCTGGAAATATTCCTGAGCCCATTTTGTGATTTCCAATACAGAAGCATGCCTGTATGTGATGCAGTGCCGTCTACGGGCCCGAAGATCACGGGCACCCAGTATGGTTTTCCGGCCTTGACCCTTACGCACAGAGATTCTTCCAGATTCTCTGAATCTTTTGATGATATGATGCACTGTAGATGATGATATGTTCAAACTCTTTGTAATTTTACACTGTCCAACTCCTTTCTGATATTGCTCCACTATTTGTCGGCGCAGAATTAGGGGGATTGGTGATCCTCTTCCCATCTTTACTTCTGAGAGCCGCTGCCACTCCAAGATGCTCTTTTTATACCCAGTCATGTTAATGACCTACCGTATTGCCAATTGACCTAATGAGTTGCAATTTGGTCCTCCAGCTGTTCCTTTTTTGTACCTTTAACTTTTCCAGCCTCTTATTGCCCCTGTCCCAACTTTTTTGAGATGTGTTGCTGTCATGAAATTTCAAATGAGCCAATATTTGGCATGAAATTTCAAAATGTCTCACTTTCGACATTTGATATGTTGTCTATGTTCTATTGTGAATACAATATCAGTTTTTGAGATTTGTAAATTATTGCATTCCGTTTTTATTTACAATTTGTACTTTTTCCCAACTTTTTTGGAATCGGGGTTGTATTTCAACAACTTGAATTCCTTTTTCATTTTGTAACTGGTTTGTAAACCATATCATGTTAAGTAATTTGCTTGCAAATTATCGGATTAGAAGTAATGAGTGGACCATGTTCTCTACCTCCATTGTGGACGCAGCTGTTTGGAGCTGTGGCCGCAAGGTCTCTGGTGCCTGTCGTGGCGGCAATCCCCGAACCCGGTGGTGGACACTGGAAGTAAGGGATGCCATCAAGCTGAAGAAGGAGTCCTATCGGGCCATGTTGACCTCCGGGACCCCTGAGGCAGCTGACGGGTATCGGCAGGCCAGGCGTGCGGCAGCTCGGGCAGTTGCGGAGGCAAAAACTCGGAACTGGGAGGAGTTCGGGGAGGCCATGGAGAAGGACTATCGGTCGGCCTCGAAGAAATTCTGGCAAACCGTCCGGCGCCTCAGGAGGGGGAAGCAGTACTCTGCCAACACTGTTTACAGTGCAGGTGGGGAGCTGTTGACCTTGACTGGGGACATTGTCGGGCGGTGGAAGGAATACTTTGAGGATCTCCTCAATCCCACCGTCATGTCTTCCATTGAGGAGACTGAGACTGATGACTCAGAGGTGGACTCGTCCATTACCCAAGCTGAAGTCACTGAGGTGGTTTGCAAGCTCTTTGGTGGCAAGGCACCGGGGGTGGATGAGATCCGCCCTGAGTATCTCAAGTCTCTGGATGTTGTGGGGCTGTCTTGGTTGACACGCCTCTGCAACATCGCGTGGCGGTCGGGGGCAGTGCCTCTGGAGTGGCAGACTGGGGTGGTGGTCCCTCTTTTCAAGAAAGGGGACCGGAGAGTGTGCTCCAATTATAGGGGAATCACACTTCTCAGCCTCCCGGGGAAAGTTTACTCTAGGGTACTGGAGAGGAGAATTCGACCAATAGTTGAACCTTGGATCCAGGAGGAACAATGCGGTTTTCGTCCTGGTCGCGGAACACTGGACCAGCTCTATACCCTTCATAGGGTGCTCGAGGGTTCATGGGAGTTTGCCCAACCAGTCCACATGTGCTTTGTGGATCTGGAGAAGGCATTCGACCGTGTCCCCTGTGGTATTCTGTGGGGGGGTGCTTCGGGAGTATGGGGTTCGGGGCTCTTTGCTAAGGGCTGTCCGGTCCCTGTACGAACGGAGCAGGAGTCTGGTTCGCATTACCGGCAGTAAGTCAGACCTGTTCCCAGTACATGTTGGACTCCGGCAGGGCTGCCCTTTGTCACCGGTTCTGTTCATAATTTTTATGGACAGAATTTCTAGGCGCAGCCAGGGGCCAGAAGGAATCCTGTTTGGGAACCACAGGATTTCATCTTTGCTTTTTGCGGATGATGTTGTCCTGTTGGCTTCTTCAAACCAGGACCTCCAGCATGCACTGGGGTGGTTTGCAGTCGAGTGTGAAGCGGCTGGGATGAGAATCAGCACCTCCAAGTCCGAGGCCATGGTTCTCGACCGGAAAAGGGTGGCTTGCCCTCTCCAGGTTGGTGGAGAAGTCCTGCCTCAAGTGGAAGAGTTTAAGTATCTCAGGATCATGTTCACGAGTGAGGGAAGGATGGAGCATGAGATCGACAGGCGGATCGGTGCAGCCTCCGCAGTGATGCGGTCGCTTTACCGGTCCGTCGTGGTGAAGAAGGAGCTGAGCCAAAAGGCGAAGCTCTCAATTTACCGGTCGATCTATGTTCCAACTCTCACCTATGGTCATGAGCTTTGGGTAAAGACCGAAAGAACAAGATCGCAGATACAAGTGGCCGAAATGAGTTTCCTTCGCAGGGTGGCTGGGCGCTCCCTTAGAGATAGGGTGAGAAGCACAGTCACTCGGGAGGAGCTTGGAGTAGAGCCGCTGCTCCTCCACATCGAGAGGAACCAGCTGAAGTGGCTCGGGCATCTTTTTCGGATGCCTCCTGGATGCCTCCCTGGGGAGGTGTTCCAGGCATGTCCCCCCGGGGGGAGGCCCCGGGGAAGACCCAGGACACGCTGGAGGGACTATGTCTCTTGGCTGGCCTGGGAACGCCTCGGTGTTCTTCCCGAGGAGCTGACCGAGGTGTCTGGGGAGAGGGAAGTTTGGGCTTCCATGCTTAGACTGCTGCCTCCGCGACCCGGTCCCGGATAAAGCAGAAGAAGACAAGATGAGAAGTAATGATTAGGGTCTACAATGGTATTAAAACAATGACATTAAACAGCCTTGCTCCAGATTCAAAGAAAAAAGTGGCACTAATAGATTTTACAAGCAGCAAAACTTATTTCAAGACTACTAGCAGTGGTCGAAATACTTTTTTCCAGTGTTCTGCAATATTGCAGAATGTCAAAATTTTGTTCTGCAATTTGGAAATATTTTCTGCAAATACACAAGCCTCCATACTACACCCTTCTCAACCTAATAATGCCTATATTTACATCATATCTAGCTTTACAACTCATAGCATTACTGTAATTCTTTATTCTCTCACTCTTCACAGTGTTCACAGATCCTTCTCTGCAGCAAAGTTATCATTCCATGATACCTCCCCTCCACAGGTCTTTCATCCCCCTCGCCCTGACACTACGGGCTACTACAACTTGAAGTATACCAACTAATTCATAAATGTACTAGTTAACACACCCACACATTATCCTTCCACACAACATACTAATAAAGGTATCACCACAATAAAAAATAGAACACAACTGTTCTTCAAGAAACAAAACATTCATTTTCATGTTACACGTCATGTTACATTTTGTCAAGATTAAGTTTCTAGCTTGAACAATAGATTGTTACCCAAAATGGACTTCATTCACAGTGTTTGCATCTGCAACCTGTAGTTTTAAATTGAAAGCAAGGTTTCAATTCTACACTCTGTTACATCTTACGATGATGCAAAGAATTGATGCCATTAAGGAATAAAACCCAACTGGCAAATGGAAAGACGTTTGGGTTCATGGTGTTTGCCTGGCTTCTAAAGTGCAAGGTCATGAACTGAACTGAACGACTGCAGGGGCTTCACTGCTCTAAACTAACAGCAGAGAACTGGGTACAAACTAATCATGGCAGAACTGAACCTATGAGCTTTGTCTTCCAGGGCAACTGTTTTACTTTGGGCTAGTCTGCACCACAGGCAAGACAGCACTAGTAAAAACAATAGAACATGTACACAAAACATGTATTAGTGTAGCTTGGAATGAGAAAACAAAATATTCAAAAGTATCTATGAATAAAGGTAAAATACTGTTGCTGTCTTCAAAAGGGATATAATATCAGTATAATTTTGCATGATTCAACAATACAATATAGACAAACCTATACAATTTACCAATATATATGTATGCAAGATAAGAACTAGTCAGAGTCTTCGCTTTCGCTTTTTGTTGTCCCCCTCGCGGACGCGCGATCTGTCGCTGTTGTTGTTGGAGTCACGCTGGCTGCCGGTGTCACGGTTAGACCGTGACACCACCATGCATCTCCCAGAATTCAATGCAGCACAACAAACATGGCTCCCAAGAAGAGGATTGTTTCTTCAGGGCAAGAGTCCGACAAAAACGCCAAGAAAACAAAGACGATTTTGTCGTATCTTGGCAAAACTGGTGTCACGGTCTGAATTTACCACCAGTCTGAATTTACCAGGTAAATTTATACTGTAGCAGCCACGGTCTGAATTTACCACAGTATAAATTTACCAACTTGGTATAATTGGGCCTAGCCAGAATTTACCAGCCTAATATGAGATTTATGTTCATGTTCATACTTGAATTATTTACACTTTATCTTGATGAATATTGATTTGTTTAAGTAAGACTACTCATGATTATAATAATTTAGTTATTCTCTCAAATTTACCAACTTGGTATAATTAGACTGCTGTCATTGGGCCTAGTCAGAATTTACCAGCCCAATATGATAGGAGATTTAAGATCATACTTGATCCACAAATAAATTATTTTCACTTTATCTTGATGAATGAATTAGTTCCAGTTTATGCACTAAGTAGGCTGATCAGGACCAGCCAGCAGCCAGGAATGATCAACTTTGTTTCCTCATCCATATTCAACAGCTTGATAATCAAATCTCACAATTGTAGTCATAATTCACGTTCTATTAGTCCACAAATGTGTTGAAATGCTCGGTACAAAATCGCAGCAAGAAATGGTAAATTAAGACTTCCCGGAAGTTGACCGGGGGAAAAAAAAAATCGGTCTGCGCATGGGCATGGTAAATTTATACCAGCGCACAATCAGACCGTGACAGCGGAAACTGCCGCACACTGCCGAGGTTGTTGTCGGCTCCTCCCATTACGTAAATATTGCTCAACTTTGACCTGGAAAACGGCGTCAGGTTTGCGCGGCGCAGGTTTCAGTTTATTTACAGCGCCGCGAATTTGCTAAATTGAGAACCATTGAATCCCGAGCCTGATTTTTTCATTCTGCAAAATTGCAGGTAGTTTAATTTTTCTTTTGCAATCTTGAAAATCATTCTGCAAAATGCAGACTGCAGACGGGTATTTCGAACACTGACTAGTCATTAGAAATTTTACATTTTACATTTTTTTAATATTCCTTGTTATTTTATGATGTGATACCTTTGCGATAAAATCTGTAGACAAGTCTTCAAGTTTTGTAAAAATTTTGTAATAAAAATGGTCAAAATTGATTTTTTTGCAAGATTTTTAGAAATCACTACTTGTTATGCAATGAGTTAGATTTCCAGTTAATTCTTACCAAAGGGTACACTCTAGAAAAATAATCTATTCAATTCAAAATTACTAGATATCTTGTCTGAGGGACACTTAATAGAAATCTATTCAAATGCAGATTCAAGAGGTCCCCAACACACACACACACACACACACAAAAAAATGTATTCAAAATATGTGTAGTAGACCAACGGATACAAGACCTTCTACACTTTTGTGGTAGGGAACTTGGGAATGCGCATTTGACCTTTAACAATTTTGACTGGATTTCTATTAAGTGTCCCTTGGACTAGATAATTGAGATTGAGAATAATTTTTCACTGAAAAATCTGAATATAATACTAATATTGAAAAACTAAAAGCCTTTTATTAATTGGCCTTTAGCAATATGTCCTATTCTTAATTAGCACAAAACAGTACATAATTGAAAGAAAAGCTTAACATGGGTTTTAATTTGTTTTTCTGGGTGATGAAATGTTTTAAAATGTTTAAAGCTTAATAAATGCCAAAGTTGGAAATTCCCGAAAATTCACAATATTCCCGGGCCCTTCAAAATTCCCAGAAACTTTCCACCCCTTTGCAACCCTATTAAACAGTAGACTTTCATCAGAAACCAACCCAATATGCTTACATGGTAACATGAAATGGTCCATGCAAATAGGCCAAATAAAGCTTTGCCATCTTAAACCTTGAAATACTCAAACTTATTTCCCTCTTTTCCCTCCCACACTAATCAGCGATATTAAAATTCTTCTGAAGGCAAGCCATCAGCCCTCATCCTCCAGCTCTGGTTTCATGTACAAGCCAAGAATGAAAAGCCCTCTCCCTGTGGCACTGAAGACGTGGCCCACACAAACACACACCTGGAGCTACGTGAGAAATGAGATGGGACCTCAATGAGACAGATGCTCATTAACTAACAATTTTGAATCCTCTGTCTCCTTCGCGTTTCATTCATGAGTGCAGGGTGTCTCTAATCATAGCTTTTCATTACGGAGAGTTGGAGGGTAAATTGAGAAATGAATTGGAGCTATGAGGGTGGTTGTATTTCTAAACCACAGGAGAAGTGGGAGAGATGGAAACAGATGAAGTATGACAAGGCCACAGCTCCGCCAGTAGAACTGAATATGGAAGGTGCTTGACTTACAAAAAACACTTTGTATGAAAAATAATTTACACCGACATATTTCAGGCTTCAGTAAGCCATAGGTTGAAATGTGATCTAAAGATATTTAGACCTTGTTCTACTTGAAGCATGGAATTTGGAAATGTATAGACTAAAATCTACTTCCATTTTCTTTTTCCATTAGCAATACATCAAACTGACAGAATGCACAGGGAGAGATAGCAAACACAGAGATCTCACCTCTCTCTGACATGTAAGGGAAAAACATCACAGTTGCCATCATGGCGTACTGTATACTGCCTTCCACTGCAATATTTCTCACACTGATGAACAGAATGCAAACCCATCTCTCACAACTCTACATCTACATTTCAAAAGCGGCTTGGTGTGGTGTCATCTCCACTGCTTCAAGATACATTAGAGCCCTGCATGAAGATTGTACTGACACAGAGAGATACACTTTAACGCCTTTGTCCATGACAATACACAGCAGCGATACAGCTCGAACAAAATAATAGCAGCCTTCTACCAAACTGGGCACTGCCTGAAGCATGAATAAACACAACTCTGTGTGTATGCCAACACGTCACATAACCTAGAAGCATGAAGAACAGTTATTAAGAATATCGTGCTTTCAGACATTCTGATCAAAACTAATTACTTTGTCCAAGATGCACCTGATCAGTAGAGGAAGAGAAAGAGATGGAATCATCCGTGGAAGTTAATGAGTTACTCACAGCCAGATAGAGCGCGGCATAAACGCTGAGCGCTGCCTCTTTGGAGGGAAAGGTTTTGCGGGCACGCAGGATGTCCTCCCCATTGCCGGTGCAGGCCTCCTGGTGGCTGATGTAGCGTAGGGCCTGCTGGCAACCCAGTGCCGTGTAGTTGGGTTTGCATACAGTCAGGAAGTGTGGGGCCAGGTTCCCTGTCACCACCTGACCTGCGTTCACAAAGATGTCGGTAGTGAAGAGGCCAAACATGTACACTCCTGCACAGAAAAGAGGGGAAAAAAGAATGAACATGATGGACTGTTGCATTATGGAATGTATAACAAACAATATACAGTGGTGCTTGAAAGTGTGTGAACCCTTTAGAATTTTCAATATTTCTGCATAAATATGGCCTAAAGCATCATCAAATTTTCACACAAATCCTAAAAGTAGATAAAGAGAACCCAGTTAAACAAATGAGACAAAAATATTATACTTGGTCATTTATTTATTGAAGAAAATGATCCAATATTACGTATCTGTGAGTGGCAAAAGTATGTGAACTTTTGCTTTCAGTATCTGGTGTGACCCCCTTGTGCAGCAATAACTGCAACTAAACGTTTCCGGTAACTGTTGGTCAGTCCTGCACACCGGCTTGGAGGAATTTGAGCCCATTCCTCCGTACAGAACAGCTTCAACTCTGGGATGCTGGTGGGTTTCCTCACACGAAATGCTCACTTCAGATCCTTCCACAACATTTCGATTGGATTAAGGTCAGGACTTTGACTTGGCCATTCCAAAACATTAACTTTATTCTTCTTTAACCATTCTTTGGTAGAACGACTTGTGTGCTTAGGGTTGTTGTCTTGCTGCATGACCCACCTTCTCTTGAGATTCAGTTCATGGACAGATGTCCTGACATTTTCCTTTAGAATTTGCTGGTATAATTCAGAATTCATTGTTCCATCAATGATGGCAAGCTGTCCTGACCCAGATACAGCAAAACAGGCCCAAACCATGATACTACCACCACCATGTTTCACAGATGGGATAAGGTTCTTATGCTGGAATGCAGTGTTTTCCTTTCTCCAAACATAACGCTTCTCATTTAAACCAAAAAGTTATATTTTGGTCTCATCCGTCCAAAAAACATTTTCCCAATAGCCTTCTGGCTTGTCCATGTGATCTTTAGCAAAGTGCAGATGAGCAGCAATGTTCTTTTCGGAGAGCAGTGGCTTTCTCCTTGCAATCCTGCCATGCACACCATTGTTGTTCAGTGTTCTCCTGATGGTGGACTCATGAACAGTAACTTTAGCCAATGTGAGAGAGGCCTTCAGTTGCTTAGAAGTTACCCTGGGGTCCTTTGTAACCTCGCTGACTATTACACGCCTTGCTCTTGGAGTGATCTTTGCTGGTCGACCACTCCTGGGGAGGGTAACAATGGTTTTGAATTCCCTCCATTCGTACACAATCTGTCTGACTGTGGATTGGTGGAGTCCAAACACTTTAGAGATGGTTTTGTAACCTTTTCCAGCCTGATGAGCACCAACAACGCTTTTTCTGAGGTCCTCAGAAATCTCCTTTGTTCGTGCCATGATACACTTCCACAAACATGTGTTGTGTAGATCAGACTTTGATAGATCCCTGTTCTTTAAATAAAACAGGGTGCCCACTCACACCTGATTGTCATTCCATTGATTGAAAACACCTGACTAATTTCACTTTCAAATTAACTACTAATCCTAGAGGTTCACATACTTTTGGCACTCACAGATATGTAATACTGGACCATTTTCCTCAATAAATAAATGATCAAGTATAATGTTTTTGTCTCATTTGTTTAACTGGGTTCGCTTTATCTACTTTTAGGACTTGTGTGAAAATCGGATGATGTTTTAGGTCATATTTATGCAGAAATATAGAAAATTCTAAAGGGTTCACAAACTTTCAAGCACCACTGTACATTATAAAGTAGAGTATATACAACCCCGATTCCAAAAAGGTTGGGACAAAGTACAAATTGTAAATAAAAACGGAATGCAATAATTTACAAATCTCAAAAACTGACATTGTATTCACAATAGAACATAGACAACATATCAAATGTCGAAAGTGAGACATTTTGAAATTTCATGCCAAATATTGGCTCATTTGAAATTTCATGACAGCAACACATCTCAAAAAAGTTGGGACAGGGGCAATAAGAGGCTGGAAAAGTTAAAGGTACAAAAAAGGAACAGCTGGAGGACCAAATTGCAACTCATTAGGTCAATTGGCAATAGGTCATTAACATGACTGGGTATAAAAAGAGCATCTTGGAGTGGCAGCGGCTCTCAGAAGTAAAGATGGGAAGAGGATCACCAATCCCCCTAATTCTGCGCCGACAAATAGTGGAGCAATATCAGAAAGGAGTTGGACAGTGTAAAATTGCAAAGAGTTTGAACATATCATCATCTACAGTGCATAATATCATCAAAAGATTCAGAGAATCTGGAAGAATCTCTGTGCGTAAGGGTCAAGGCCGGAAAACCATACTGGGTGCCCGTGATCTTCGGGCCCTTTGACGGCACTGCATCACATACAGGCATGCTTCTGTATTGGAAATCACAAAATGGCCTCAGGAATATTTCCAGAGAACATTATCTGTGAACACAATTCACCGTGCCATCCGCCGTTGCCAGCTAAAACTATAGTTCAAAGAAGAAGCCGTATCTAAACATGATCCAGAAGTGCAGACATCTTCTCTGAGCCAAGGCTCATTTAAAATGGACTGTGGCAAAGTGGAAAACTGTTCTGTGGTCAGACGAATCAAAATTTGAAGTTCTTTATGGAAATCAGGAACACCGTGTCATTCGGACTAAAGAGGAGAAGGATGACCCAAGTTGTTATCGGCGCTCAGTTCAGAAGCCTGCATCTCTGATGGTATGGGGTTGCATTAGTGCGTGTGGCATGGGCAGCTTACACATCTGGAAAGACACCATCAATGCTGAAAGGTATATCCAGGTTCTAGAGCAACATATGCTCCCATCCAGACGACGTCTCTTTCAGGGAAGACCTTGCATTTTCCAACATGACAATGAAACAGCTTCATGGCTGCGTAGAAGAAGGGTCCGGGTACTGAACTGGCCAGCCTGCAGTCCAGATCTTTCACCCATAGAAAACATTTGGCGCATCATAAAACGGAAGATACGACAAAAAAGACCTAAGACAGTTGAGCAACTAGAATCCTACATTAGACAAGAATGGGTTAACATTCCTATCCCTAAACTTGAGCAACTTGTCTCCTCAGTCCCCAGACGTTTACAGACTGTTGTAAAGAGAAAAGGGGATGTCTCACAGTGGTAAACATGGCCTTGTCCCAACTTTTTTGAGATGTGTTGTTGTCATGAAATTTAAAATCACCTAATTTTTCTCTTTAAATGATACATTTTCTCAGTTTAAACATTTGATATGTCATCTATGTTCTAGGGCGGCACGGTGGTGTAGTGGTTAGCGCTGTCGCCTCACAGCAAGAAGGTCCGGGTTCGAGCCCCGGGGCTGGCGAGGGTCTTTCTGTGTGGAGTTTGCATGTTCTCCCCGTGTCCGCGTGGGTTTCCTCCGGGTGCTCCGGTTTCCCCCACAGTCCAAAGACATGCAGGTTAGGTTAACTGGTGACTCTAAATTGACCGTAGGTGTGAATGTGAGTGTGAATGGTTGTCTGTGTCTATGTGTCAGCCCTGTGATGACCTGGCGACTTGTCCAGGGTGTACCCCGCCTTTCGCCCGTAGTCAGCTGGGATAGGCTCCAGCTTGCCTGCGACCCTGTAGAAGGATAAAGCGGCTAGAGATAATGAGATGAGATGAGATCTATGTTCTATTCTGAATAAAATATGGAATTTTGAAACTTCCATATCATTGCATTCCGTTTTTATTTACAATTTGTACTTTGTCCCAACTTTTTTGGAATCGGGGTTGTATGTGGGGATGGCATGGTGGTGTAGTGGTTAGCACTGTTGCCTCACAGCAAGAAGGTTCTGGGTTTGAGCCCCATGGCCAGCGAGGGCCTTTCTGTGTGGAGTTTGCATGTTCTCCCCGTGTCCGCGTGGGTTTTCTCCGGGTGCTTCGGTTTCCCCCACAGTCCAAAGACATGCAGGTTAGGTTAACTGGTGACTCTAAATTGACCGTAGGTGTGAATGTGAGTGTGAATGGTTGTTTGTCTCTATGTGTTAGCTCTGCGATGACCTGGCGACTTGTCCAGGGTGTACCCCGCCTTTCGCCCGTAGTCAGCTGGGATAGGCTCCAGCTTGCCCACGACCCTGCACAGGATAAGCAGCTACAGATAATGGATGGATGGATGTATACCGTATTTTCTGGACTATAAGCCGCTACTTTTTTCCTAGGTTTTGAACCATGCGGCTTATACAAAGGTGCGGCTATTCTGTGGATTTTTCTTCCACTGCTAGGGGCGCTCTAACCGGAAGTAGAATCAAAAATAAGACGAAAAATCAATGCAAAGAAGAATTAGCAGATCTTTAGCAGATAGAACACGCACGACAAATTACTAACTGGTAATTATTTTCAAATCCAGCGAAGATGATTAAAGTGACTTGTGGTTTCAAACACAGGAGAAATGAAGGTAAATAAATACCGGTTATTTTCTCTTGGTTCTGTTCCGTTTTAATCAGCAAAGTTGCTGCCGTGTTAAAAGGCACTGTTCAGAAAGAATCTGTTCAGGTACATACATGTACATTTACAGTACAAAATCGTTCTGTACATGCAGTAAATATCTAATTTTTCAACATAGATATCTGCGGCTTATAGCCCGGTGCGGCTTGTATATCTTTTTTTTATTTTTATTTTTAAAATAGAGCGGATGCGGCTTATATACAGGTGCGCTCTATAGTCCAGAAAATACGGTATATGTGCAGTACTCTGGGAAAACCTGTTAGATGTTACTCTGGTTGAACAGCAAATAAATAAATAAATAAATAAATAAATAAGGGGTTTAATATAAATCCTTTAACACAGCTTTAAAAACAGGCTATGAGTAAAGGTGGGTATAAAGATAGCCATAGTTTTCAGGTAATATTTACTATTGCTATTTTATTTGCTAGTATTTTATTTCTTAGATTACTTTGACTTGTTTGATTTGAAAATGCTATATCTTTACTTGTGATTATGTACGATATGTACAGTACTGTGCTGTTGAATACTAAAAACATACTCTTGGAGTTACTAGATCATCACGTTTTTGAAAATCCATAAGGTTGGAAAATTTGATCAGTAGTGCACTAGTACTGTATGTTACAGAGCTCAGTGAAAGCGATGAATGTAGCCTTTAGCAGTAACACACAGACAAAAAAAAAAAGTGCACATACACAGACTTCCTGTTCATCATCAGCTTTTGCGTGTGCATTCTAACAAAGCTTTTTTTCTTGATGTGAAAGGCATTTTGAAAAGAATTCTGCTGTCAGACCATTACCTACCAAGCCTTTACTGCAGTCACTGGAGGATGTCTCATTTCTTTCTTCTGCTCTGAAATCATGCATACTTGTTGCCAGGTTTCCATTTCTCTTCCTCAAATGTACTCAAAAAGCCAAAATCACACAGCCATCATTGCATCAAAGCCTTTATTATAACCACCGGATATTATGAGTCAGTAAAGCCGGCGACAGTGGCACAGTGGTGTAGTGGTTACTACTGTTGCCTCACAACAACAAGGTTCTGGGTTTGAGCCCAGCAGTTGACTGGGGCCTTTTTGTGTGGAGTTTGCATGTTCTCCCCAAATCTGCGTGGGTTTCCTCTGTTGCCCCTTTTCCACCAAAGCAGTTCCAGGGCTGGTTCGGGGCCAGTGCTTAGTTTGGAACCGGGTTTTCTGTTTCCACTGACAAAGAACTGGCTCTGGGGCCAGAAAAACCGGTTCCAGGCTAGCACCAACTCTCTGCTGGGCCAGAGGAAAGAACCGCTTACGTCAGCGGGGTGTGTGTGGAGTTGTTAAGACCAACAACAATAACAAGACCGCGAAAGATCGCCATTTTTAAGCGACGAGAAGCAGCAGCTGTACAAACGCGAAGTCATCCATTATTATTATTGTTGTTGTTGCTGCTGTTGCTGCTTCTTCCGTGTTGTTTTTGCTTCGATATTCACGCCAAGGTTTATGCAAACGTAGCGACGTAACTGACGTATACTGTACAGCGACGTAACTGACATATACAGCGACGTAACTGACGTATACAGTGACGTAATGACGTGGCTTCCCTTAGCACCGCGAGCTATGGAAAAGCAAACTGGTTCTCAGCTGGCTCGCAAGTTGAACGAGTTGTGAACCAGCCCTGGAACTGATTTGGTGGAAAACGGGTATGTGTGCTCCGATTTCCCCCACAGTCCAACGACATGCAGTTAGGTTAACCTGCTACTCAAAATTGCAGATGGGTGTGAATGGTAGTTTGTCTGGGAAGCTGCAACAAGCCTAGCAAGCCAGCCGTAGATGAAGTGTGCTCTTGATAGACACAGAAAGCCTTGTAAGAGGCTGGCAGCTTACAGGGCGTCAGGATAAAATTAAAAAAAAAAAAAGGTGATTTTCTTCAGAAACATTTTTGTTATATTTCTTGAAATTCTTTTTACATCCCGACAGCAATTAATAACTCAAATGCTCCAACAACAGAAAGAAAAAAAAAAGTCACCTGTGGCAGTCACAAGGCTGTAAAATGCCAGTCTAATCACTTCATTCATTTCGAATGAAACCAGAGTCTTCCACAAGGCTAGGTAGACATACTGCTAAAGTTAGTGAAGTTGTCACATAACAGTGGAAGAGAAAGGGCATCCAACATTTTCAGTTACACCCAACGTTATACTTACAATAGCTTGTACTGCTAAACAAAACATGCAAAGAAAGGCTGAAGTTGAAAAGGCTAGGACGAGAAAGAAGTTGGATAAATGCTGCCTTCACGTACTATCCAAATGATGGTAAATACAAGCTGCTGACTTGGAAGTTGCACGTGAATGCCTCCTCAACTTCAGTGGGAACTTCAGAAATAATTTTGATACCCGAGTTCCTAACTTGAGATGACCTTCAACCTTTCAATATGGCGGAAGAGAGGACAGTTTCAGTAGTGGATGGTACACAATTGTTTATTTTTACCAATACAACTAATGTTAATGTGTATATAATCTAACCTGTAACCTGTGTACACTTTACCTGATATAGAACAATGCTATTTAGTATGTGTGTGAAAGAACAAGTGAGAAAGAATCTTGCGTCTGCTATTTTTCATTTCACTCTGACAACAAAGCAGTTGAACCTAACATACTCATATGTAGGACCTTCTGAATAGAACATGAAGGCTGCAAAACCAAGAGATCAAACCAAAGGAGACAGTATGGCTTTTTAACAACAGCGACAACTTGTTTGTTTGGTTTTTGGGGGGAATTTTGTTCATTGAATATGACAACGATGCACTCTGCTCCTCTCCCCCAACTATCTATCTTGTGGACTCACCCTTCAGCGCTAATCAGGCAGTGTGCATTCATGTGTTTCGGAGGAGTGGCTTTTGAAGGGAGCGCTGAAGGTAGGGGGTAGGATTATGCAGTTGGATACTTTAAAAATCTAGCTTACTCTTGCTGGTTTCTGCAAAAACACTCCAATGAGTTTAAATGAGTTTAAACCCCCAATTAACAAACTACTGAAAAGATGTACTCTAAAATAATAATAATAATAATAATAATAATGTTAAATTTATATAGTGCCTTTTAAGAAACCCAAGGACGCTTTACAATTATAGACAAGGAAAAAAAATAAATAATACACAAAATAAAGAAATAAAAATAATAATTAAAAAATAATAAATAAATAATAATAAAAAAAAAAGTTAAAAGTCCACCAAGTAGGGGTCAGGATGTAATTCCAGTGGTGTAGCAGCCCCAGGCCCACCAAAAGGCGCACGAAAACGAGTCCCACATCTCCAGCACCGCCGCCGTGACGCCGTCAGCAACATCGCTTGAACACCATGCCATGGATCCACAAAGCGAGCACAGAAGCACCGCCATGCAGAGCGCTGGTGTGTCCCAAACCGCCTGCACAGCCGCCGCGACACCACCGAGCAACATCGCTCGGAACATCACGCCAAGCATTAAAGCACAGAGCACTGGACAACCACGATGTAAAATGAGCAACGAGCTCACTGCAGTCCACAGCTGGGAGCACAGGCATCACCCACGGCGAACCAAGGCCTGGAGGGAACCGACACCCAAAACTGGGTCCGGAGCTACACCACAACCAGCGAACAAAACACTCAAACAAACATCAAACTACACAAACACACAGAAAAATAAATAAATAAATAAATAAAATGAAAATAGAAAAAGAAGGAAAATAAAAATTAAATAAAATAAGCTCTAAAGCATTAATAAAGCCTGTTTTAGACTTCAATATGCAGCAAAACTAATTTTCACCAAAAAAAAAAGAAAGAAAGAAAGAATTTTTGGTCTTGGTGCGATAATCCTAGGCAGATTTACATAAATGTACCAAACTACAAAAAAGTAAGCAAAGCTAATAGTGACCATAACATTATATACTTATACAGTTAGCGCCGGTCCACTAATTTGATTGGTACAGCAATGTTCCAAGAGTGCTGATATTTCACGATAACAGCACTAGGACCCTTCACTGTGTGTATCACTCCACTTGTCATGCTCAATTTCCTAGTTCTAACTGGTTACTATGGACGCAATAGCAGATATGGCAAATTACACTTTTCAGGAAAATAAAATATGAAAGCTCATCATATGAAGATGAAAAAGAAGGCACAGAAATTTTACCAGAAACACCTTTAACGGGAATGTACAAATCAGTGTGAGCACGGCTTTGATGAGCTACAACCAAATTGCAGCCGTGCTGATATTCAACTACCAGAAAGTCAAGGACGTAGTAGCTCATCTGGCTTGCCATCAAAATAACCATGACTACCAAATCATCAAACAGAACTGAAATGTGACAGTGTGAGAGAGGACCAACCTCCACTATAAACTGTTTACAACAGGGAAATCAACAAAGGACTACATTTTGTTCCCCAAGGGAAGAGCTACCCAAAACATCAGTCAGAACTGAATTCACATGATAAATGAGAGAGGGGATACAATTCTAGTCAAAAGAAAATTTGATAAGTTGACCTAATTACTAATCCATCCATTATCTGTAGCCGCTTTATCCTGTTCTACAGGGTCGCAGGCAAGCTGGAGCCTATCCCAGCTGACTACGGGCGAAAGGCGGGGTACACCCTGGACAAGTCGCCAGGTCATCACAGGGCTGACACATAGACACAGACAACCATTCACACTCACATTCACACCTACGGTCAATTTAGAGTCACCAGTTAACCTAACCTGCATGTCTTTGGACTGTGGGGGAAACCGGAGCACCCGGAGGAAACCCACGCGGACACGGGGAGAACATGCAAAAAAGGCCGTCGCTGGCCTCAAACCCAGGACCTTCTTGCTGTGAGGCGACAGTGCTAACCACTACACCACCATGCCGCCCCTAATTATTAATCTGTCTGCCAAAAATTCACAATGCAATGACCAAGTTTTGTGCAGAATGACTAGTTCTTTCAAATAAAATAAAAAAAATCAGAACTGAAATCCACTGAGGGAGGGGACACGATTTAACTGAAAATAAACAAAGTTATAAACGAATTGTTTCCAACAGGAAAACCAACAAACTAACGACCAAGGTTTGTTCCCCGAGGGAAGAGCTACCCAAAACATCGATCAGAACTGGAATTGGATGAGAGATGAGAGAGGAGATAAAAGTCTAGTGAGAGGCCTGGAAACTTAGTTAATTTGGCCTAAATACTAACTCGTTAGCAAAAAATTGGACAAAACGACCAAGTTTTGTGCAGAGTGATGAGTTCTTTCAAGCAAAACGACTGGAACAGAAATCCGTGGAGAACTGACAGAGGAGAGACGATTTATCTGAATTGTGGACGACGGACGCCACGCCTTATGGCCAGATGAGCCAACAGCAGCACTTCCTCTCATGATTTTGCTTAAATAAAATGACCTGCCAAATGCAATGACTCTTTATTGGGAAGTTAAAACTGTGTACTCAGCATCACATTATTCTTTTTAGCCATAATGTCAGCTATGCTGTTAAAAGCTGGGAAGTCTTGAGAACTCTGATGCTGACTGAGGTTCACTGCAGCACTGAGTCCAAACTGCACATCAAAGCTGCAAGTGCTATAGTCTACTAAACTAATAAAAAGCCATAATATTGTAGTGGAGTGTATATGCCGTTATATCTAAGAAGAAATGTTACACTTTCGCATACATCAAAGGTTTTTCTAGGAGAAATGGGTTTTAATTCATTCAGTTTCATTTTTGCATATGCATGCATGTGCCTCTGAGAAAATACGGTCATCTGTCTCCAACATTTTACAGAATAATTAGATTATAATTTGAGAATAAATCATTTTGTACATAAATAAGAGTTCCAAAATTAAGGCAAGACAGTAAAGACAGAAAGGACACTTTTGGTCACATCAATCATTTTTCAGATTTTTGGATAAATTGCATTTTTAACATAGTATTCTCTTAAACTGTAGTAAATTAACAACACAGGAAAGTGTTTCTTCGACTGTTTTCATCTGCTCATATCTACCCACACCATTTTATCAACGTCATAGAATGCTTAAGCTCCACCCACTTGGCACAATCACGTTAGTTCTCTGAAAAGTTTGCTTTCGGATATACTGTTTATGACAGTTTGTGTGTCATTATGATATACACTCACTGGTCAGTTTAATAGGAACACCTGCTCATTCAATTAATGTTGGCATCAAGCATCAGAATGAAGAAAAAGTGTGATCTCTGTGACTTTAAAGATTTTTTTTGGGCTTTTTCACCTTTATTGGATAGGACAGTGTAGAGACAGGACAGGAAATGATCGGGAGAGAGAGATGGGGAGGGATCGGGAAATGACCTCGGGTCGGAATCGAACCCGGGTCCCCGGATTTATGGTATGGCGCCTTAGCCACCTGAGCCACGACGCCCCTGATCTCTGTGACTTTAAAGCATAGACTCAGAACCATGGCCTCACTTTCGTTTATAAATGCCTTGAGACCTCAAGAATGGCACAGGAATAGTTTTAAGTGTCAACAATAAATCTAATATAGTAATTTTTATGATTAAAGTGATTCATATAGGTAGCGGTCTGAGTGAATGACCTTGATGTCTGTAACGTCACAGCAGGAAGTCTATCGGTCTCATCGCCATTTCCGCTATGCTAAAACACAGAGCTGACTGCAACTCCGATCCTCCATTTTGAGCTAATTTATCGCCATGCCATGTAGATGTGTTGCTGGCGGGTGCAGCAACACGACAGAAGGTGGATTTACGTTGCATTCATGGCCCAAGAATGTTCAAACTGCAAAGATTTGGACGCGTTTTGTGAGAAGTTCACGGGCACATTGGGTGGCTATGAAGTGGTCTCTCCTCTGCTCTGCACATTTTACTGAAGACTCGTACGAGACCTCTGATCTGTTGAGGAGCGTTGGCTATAAGCCCGTATTGAAAGAGGGTGCAGTACCAACAATTAAAGAAAACTACAAGAAAAGGAAAGTATTTATTTTATTTATTTATTTTTTAAAAAAAGGAAAGTTCAGTTGCACGAGTTCTCCCGGAGTGAGCCGAGGGCTGTTGCTACAGTCCGGGATGGAACGGGACGTGACTTTTAAACTGGATATTGCTGCCATCTCGCCCTTACGTGGAAGAAGGGAATGAACAGAGAACTAAAAGTCAGATTGTTTCAAAACAATTGGCCACAAGATCGGCCTTCAAGAAGGGAGAACACAGACGGGTAAGCTCCGACTCTCATTTGGATACAAAACGACAAAAACACGTTGTTTACCTGCATTTAGATTAATACATGTAACTTGTATTGTGTGTTTAAGTTACCGGTATAAGATTATTTAATTTGCTTCAGAATGTGATTGTCTCTTAGTTCATCTGATTATTTAATTAGCCTTTTACGTTTTATCAGTGAAAATGCATGCATGTACATGTATGTTGCATAAGTTATAACACCTATCCTGTTTTAATGAGAGTCAACCCACAATCAGTGAAGTTAAATCAGTCTTAGTTGAGCAAGTCAGTAACGGTATTTCTTACTTTCACCATACATTTTTATTTATATGACTTTGGTCTACAGCTGTCGAAGGCCTCGGCCTTAAAACCGGTTCCTGCTGTGACGTCACGCACTCAGGGCTGGCTGGCTCAGCGGGGCAGCTCGAATGCCAACTTTGCAGTCGATTTTAACTCTCAAAAATATATTTTGCTTTATTCCCACTTATGCAGCATACAAGAGTCAAGGATGGAGGTACTATCTACTCAGAAATTTATTTAAAAATAAAGGCTCTGCGTATCTGCTTTAACCGTGGCATCGATGTTGGTGCCAGATGGGCTGGTTTGAGTATTTCAGAAACTGCTGATCTCCTGTGATTTTTACATGCAACAGTCTCTAGAGTCTACACAGAATGGTGTGAAAAACAAAAAAACATCATGTGAGCAGAGGGTCTGCAGACTGAAACACCATGTTGATAGAAATCAGAGGAGAAAGACCAGACTGGCTGACCTGACAGGAACTCTATAGTAAAATAATCACTCTTTACAACCATGGTGAGCGGAAAAGCATCTCAGGATGCACAACACATCGATCTCTGTCAGCTACAACAGCAGAAGACCACATCAGGTTCCACTCCTGTCAGTAAGAACAAGAATCTGAGGCTATCATGGGCACAGACTTACAGAAATGGGATAATTAAAGACTGGGGGAAAAAAACAGGGTTGGTGTTTTTTTTTTGGTCTAATATTCAATTATCCATTTTTGATGACTCTGTGCCAATGACAGCCCCAGACTGCTGTTCTTGGCTGACAGGAGTGGAACCTAATGTGGTCTTCATCCACTTCAATGGTTCCATGTTTTGTTCATGCCGAGATGCTTTTCTGTTCACCACAGTTGTAAAGAGTGATTATGTGAGTTACTATTTCCTTCCTGGTAGCTCAAACCAATCTGGCTATTTTCCTCTGATCTCTCTTGGCATTTCCACCCACAGAACCATCTGCTTCCAACATCCATGCCATGATCAAAGGCACAGAGATCACACTTTTTCTTCATTCTGATATTTGATGCGAACATTACCTGAAAACCTGTATCTTGACTGCCTGATCATGTTCATTCCTGTCCTTAATTAGAGGAATATTCCATTGAAAAAATAAAATAGTGATTATTGTTGGAGTTGCCTTAAATTTTTACATTAAAAAATGACATATTTAACAGTTCATGATGTTTCCTTGAGTAAATTATAAGTAAATGATATTCCAACAACCTTTTCTGCAAATCTTTCTCTTGTCTTCACAATACTCAGCAAAAGACTATATTTTTGTTTTCATTACATGTGCAAATGTATGCATATTTTATGCAAACCCTCATATGCATCACATGTTTCAATGCAAAAATCTTTAAAAAGATCTGCAATCAACTGGCAAAAACTGACTGTGATATCTACTGCCATTTTTAAAAACATTCTTCACCTGTAAGGTCTTGCCTTATTTAAAAAAAAAAAAAAAAATATATATATATATATATATATATATATATATATATATATATATATATTCAGAATCCTAAAAATGTACGTTCGTTTATTACTAATATGTAGGACTTCCTACGTTACCCTGTTGTGAACTTAGTTTCAGTGTAGGGTTCGTGGAATAGGAAAAGGTCTGAATAATGCATTGCCTCACAAACATCCTTTGAAGTATTTGTCAAATGTTCACTTTCCATCGTTCTGTTTTTTTCTCTCTTGAATATAAACTTACAAGGAACCTTTCCCTGTCAGAGCTGATAGGAGAATGGAGGAGGATAAACAGTAAAAGCACAGGCAGAATTGGGTATGAACATGTCATGACCTACAGCCATTTTCTAAATTTAATTTCCCCTGGAAAACTGCAGCGTGAGTCATTATGCAAATAAGATGTGTGACTGTAGGTCATAAATCAACTAGAAAGAGCTTAAATTGCCACTGCCACAAATTACCATCGGTTTACCACCTGAACTAAGGTATAAGAATATCATGAAAGACAAATAAACCAACAAATAAAATATTAAAGGACAATGCCTACCGCTTCATACAAAGGACGAAAAAACAAATCCTATGGAGAAAGACTGGACAAAGAATAAGAGTGAGTCATGGATAACATCTCACTGAAAGGTTTAATATAATAAGCAGACGTTAGACTGAGGAATCACGTTTATTATGGGTTCTAGTGCTGATCTAGCCTGATGCATTTTGCGAGGCTAATGTGATTCCCTTGACACTCTGACCGAAGCTTAGACAAACTGTCTTCAGCAGATGTAGGTCAGCTAAAGCCATCAGACCTTCTAAAATATCTGAAAGTAATGCAAAGCATGGATGCCACCACAGTAACCACTGCACTGGATGGAGACCCTCCCAGAGTTAAAGAGTGTAACAGTGTGGACACTATGGGCTGTTATCAGAATTAATTTATGCACGTTTAATGAGGATTTAATGCCAAAATTGCACACACTGCTTTTCAAATCTCAGATGTAACTCCAGACTCTGAATATGTATTATTCAAAACTCTGAATAAGTATTATTCAGAAAATATGTGAGTGTGACGCGCACAGGGCAGAGTTTGACTAAAAATGTCTCAGTTATGTGCAATTCTGACCTTGAACTTTTCTTCTACTACATCCGCTCAAGCAAGTAGCAGTACCAAGTTTACCACCACCGGTTGATAGGGAACCACCGTTTGATCGGGAACCACAATTTCACACTGAAATTCATGTTTTGGGTGGAAATCCACTTAGACTACGTTCAGACTGCACCCTGAAACGACCCATATCCGATTTTTTTGCCCATATGCGGCCTGTATCCGATTTGTTATTGACAATCTGAATGACACAGATCCGATTTTTTCACATGCGACCCAGGCCGCTTGGATATGTGGTCCTAAATCCGATGCATATCCGATATTTTCACATGCGACTGCAGTCTGACCGGACAGGTCGCATTCATGCGACCTACACATCATCAACAAGAGACAAACGTCACTATTCTGCGTTGGCTAATCCCGCCTCTTTGGTGGAAAACAACAACATTTGTACAGTTTTCAGAATTTAAATAGACTTTTATAGAATTGATCAAGCTAATGGTGGATTTGGTAGGGACCTGGATGTTGATCTGTTAGCCTGATTAAATAAAACAGTTTCTATAACTGATTTATAACTTAAACCATCCTGTATTACAAGATTATAAGATTGTTCTGGAAATTTCCAGTAATTTGACACCTTCGGTCTCATTAGTCTGCTGTTTATCAGATTATTGTGTGAGTTCCGCCGCCGCCACAAAAACCACATCGCCAGGTCTCACCTCATCTCCATAGCAAACTGCACTGGGGTTTATGCACCTTGAGCCAGCGCTGAGAGAAGTTGCAGAATTCAGTTGGCTATAAACAATCTAAATAAATATTTATAAAAATGTAGAAAAAGTTTATTAATATGACGAAATAAATATGTGCAAATTATTAAGCCTGAATTAAGAGTTTGGTAATACAGCGGCCGTATCCCAAATGACTGCCTACTGAAGCTCGAGTGCACTATATAGAGTTTAAAAATCCATTACTTCCTAGTAACATGTAGTGCACTTATATAGAAATTAGAGAGACATTTAGGAGTCAACCCTCGTTACCAGGCTACACGTTTTCATTTCAGTTCAGAAACAAAAACACACACGAGACCTCACACTTTAACACTAACCAGATAATTAAACAAACAAACAAAAAAAGAAATCATTAAACTTGAAGAGTGCGCTTTTTTTTGTTTACGTATTACGTAGATGTGCTTATTATGTGTCAATTTGCGCATGCGGGACACTTTTGGGTCGTTTTCCGTTCATACTGGAGATCGCATACAAGTCTCATAAAATTGGTAATGTGAACGGTCTAACAAAAAAATCGGATTTCACAACAAATCGGATATGGGTCGTTTCAGGTTGCAGTCTGAACGTAGTGTAAAAGGAACTAGGGATGGCGAAAACTAAAAAAAATCTTGACCGACCACCGAGCCTCATTAGCCGGTTAAAGTCGGTTAACCTATGAGTTTAAAATTCTAGAATTGGAATTATTAGAATCTATTCTAAATCTAACCGCGAGCATCCGCACATTCAGTCCCAGTCGCTGCCCTCCACTCACATTACCTTTTCTACAGCGCGAAACATTTAGTCAAATGCGGCACTGATGTCGAGGGGTTTGTATTGGAGCGGAGGACAAATGGCTCCAGTTTAGAGACAGTTTCAGTTGGCCATGATGGCGTTGAAAATAAAGTCAAGTGCTAGAAGTAGTACATAACATCCAGTGATGGGAATAACGGCGTTAAAATAAAGGCTGTTATAATGCCGGGTAATCTAATTAATTAGCTACAATCGTTATAACACCGTTACCAATATCAGTCTAAGCGGCAAGCTTTAGCTACCGGTGCTTGCATTGAGTAGCCTATTGAAAACAATCCTATCATACACTTGTCCCATCTTAACTTTTCATTGAAGATAGGACGTTTTAGCAATACGGCCCCTGGTGTTTACAGTTAACTGCAGTAGGCTGTGTGTTGATATTGCATACTGCTACGGACTAGGCACTTTTCTTCGAAGTGAGCCACAGAGACCTCATACTGCAATTGTTTTCCAGCTACTGATATTACGGTTACATGGCTGCTAATTGTGCACAGCCATTGGGAATGGGATAGCTGGAGCTGACCTGATTAGCCGCTAAGCTAATATAGCAACTGTCTGATGCTAAGTAACATCAGTGAGTAACCAGGTTTTAGTTCAGATCTTGTGTATTATTATTACGTTGACATTAATATTCACCAGACTAATCAACCATCGACTTCATTCGCCGTGTTCTTGTTTCTTTGATAGTCAAGAATTTCCTTGATGTTACGTACCTGGTTAACATCGTAGTAAAATGTAATCCAACACTGAGACTTTTCTTTCGCCGAGTGGCAGCTGTCTTCAACTGGGGCGGGAGGGCGGGACATGACTGAATGGGTGTTTCTGATTTGTCAGCTGTCGTCCTTACACTGCATGGCATGCCCCAAGCATTTACAACACAGAATTCCAGGTTCTCCGCTCCAAAATCGGCAGCTTCAAAATGATTGATTTTTTTTAACCGACAACCAAAAAAAAATTAACCGGTTAACGTTGATTCGGTCAACCATCGGTCAAACGGTCATCGGTTAACATCCCTAAAAGGAACTACAGAATTCCATTTGATGCCCATATTAGAGACATAAATATGACACTATTAATTAGTTAATAGCATCATCCTTCTAAAATTAACAGAACATTGCACAGAAGACAGTGGAGGAGACAGAATATTAAATTAGAGACGCTATTTTGAGCAAATTTTTTAATAGACAAAAGTTCTGAGCTATTAACAAATGTCGTCATCCATCCATTATCTATACCACTTATCTGTCAGATTTTTATTTCAACGCTTGCCATCTACTCAATCATACAGTATAATACTGCGTTAGTCTTATTTATGTTTCCACTTTTAAACGTTCTGTTGCTTTTATGTTACATCGTATTGCATCTTCCAGCAAAGAAAAAAAAAACCCGCCACATTATTTCCTTCAGGCTGCATTTTCTAGCCCTGATTTATTTCTGACTTCCAAGCGTTTGTGTTTAAAGGTGGTGGTCTAGATGTGATTAGAAAACCCCATCTCTGAGTCTTCTACTCAAGAAAGGTCTGGCAATCTAAGACTACATGCAAGTGATCTACATATTCTGAATGATTCATAGAAAATTGACTTAAAGGAGATACTCAGAACCATGGCCTCACTTTCGTTTATAAATGTCTTAAGACCTCAAGAATGACACAAGAATAGTTTTAAGCATTAGCAATAAATCTAATATAGTAATTTTTACGATTAAAGTGATTCATATAGGTAGCGGTCTGAGTGAATGGCCTTGACATCCGTAACGTCACAGCAGGAAATCTATCGGTCTCATCGCCATTTCCGCTATACTAAAACGCAGAGCTGACTGCAACTCCGATCCTCCATTTTGAGCTAATTTATCGCCATGCCACGTAGATGTGTTGCTGGCGGGTGCAGCAACATGACAGAAGGTGGATTTACGTTGCATTCATGGCCCAAGACTGTTCAAATTGCAAAGATTTGGACGCATTTTGTGAGAAATTCATGGGCACATTGGGCGCCTACGAAGTGGTCTCTCCTCTGCTCTTCACATTTTACTGAAGACTTGTACAAGACCTCTGATCTGTTGAGGAGCATTGGCTATCAGCCCGTATTGAAAGAGGGTGCAGTACCAACAAATAAAGAAAACTACAAGAAAAGGAAAGAATTTATTTTATTTATTTATTTAATTTTTTTTTTAAAAAGGAAAGTTAGTTCAGTGGCACCAGTTCTCCCGGAGTGTGAGCCGAGGGTTGTTGCTAAAACAAATCCTGGGATGGAACGGGATGTGACATATCGCTCGGGCAGTGACCTCCCCGCGGTTGTTGCTAAAACCGGTGACATCCCGTCCTGGGTTTTAGTAATTGCGGAGTACTCAGTATTGAGAAAATGGAGAATGAGTGGACCAGCCGTCTGATTTCTCTGCAGGATATGCTTGCCTCAGCAGTAATATCTCGCCCTTACGTGGAAGAAGTGAATGAACGGAGAACTGAACGAACAACTGAAAGTCAGATTGTTCCAAAACAATCGGCCACAAGATCGGCCTTCAAGAAGCAAAAACACAGACGGGTAAGCTCCGACTCTCATTTGGATACAAAACAACACGTTGTTTATCTGCATTTAGATTAATACATGTAACTTGTATTGTGTGTTTAAGTTACCGGTATAAGATTATTTAATTTGCTTCAGAATGTGATTGTCTCAGTTCATCTGATTATTTAATTAGCCTTTTACGTTTTATCAGTGAAAATGCATGCATGTACATGTATATTGCATAAGTTATAACACCTATCCTGTTTTAATGAGAGTCAACCCACAATCAGTGAAGTCAAATCAGTCTTAGCTGAGCAAGTCAGTAACGGTATTTCTTACTTTCACCATAAATTTTTATTTATATGATTTATAAATGGTGATGAAATGACACTTAGAGAAAGAGACCTGTCTTTAAAGTGCATATCCTGGACCAATTTTGGGGTTTTTTTATATGAAAGAATGTCCCTTTACACACTCATCCAGAAGGGTAATTTTGCACAAGGCCATCTGTCTACAGCAGAAAAAAATAAAATAACAAAACACGTCTGGAAAAATCCCAAGAGAGTCTGGAGCCAGATTCGTGATGTTACCTGCGGAAGCGCCAGCAGGCTGAGAGAGCAGGCGCAGGCTGCGCGAGCTTTGCGCAGTCTCAGTGCACAGCCTGTGTAGACCAAGCGCTCCCATTTCTCTCTCATTGTCCGGTCTTTTGGAAAACGATGAGTACTAATCCCATCATGATTGGTGTCGTTACACCCTCCTACGATACATCTGTTAATCATTTTAATAACTACGTGATAACGTTGAAGAAATTTGCAGAAAACCACCAGGTCGTTTTCTCATAAACAAACCAGCGCTGACGTAGGATTCAGAGGGAGGCGTCCCGCACGTGACGTCACAAAAATCAATGTTTCCCGGGAAATCCAAATGGCAATTTTTTTCAGAGGCGGGCCAATTCGCCTCAAATGGCTTGATTTCAACTGAATTTTTCTGGTATTGCGCAAGGTAAAAAAAAATTGCACAAAATACAAAATGTGACAGATATTTGACCAAAGTTTAATATAAAATAGGAGAATTACATTGATCTTGCTCCTGAATTTACCCGTGATATGCACTTTAAAACCGGTTACCGCTGTGATGTCACGCACTCAGGGCTGGCTGGCTCAGCGGGGCAGCTCAAATGCCAACTTTGCGGTCGAGTTTAACTCTCAAAAATATATATTTTTGTATTCCCATTTATGCAGCATACAAGAGTCAAGGATGAACCCACTCAGAAATGTATTTAAAAATAAAGGTTCTGCATATCTGCTTTAAATACCTGTGTAAGCACTCTGAATATACAGATTTTCCCACATTAATACAGATGCAACATTTGAACTTGCGTTATTGACAAACCACCAACACTAAATATGGACTGATAAGTCTAATAATTAACATTTCTTGAAATGTTTCTATGCACAAAACTCATACTATTTAACAAGCAACGCAGTGGTACTAGTGAAGTCACTTGGAAAATAGCATGGGTGAGTGCAGATGGGAGTGTGTTTGTGTTTAAGATTTTTAAAGCAGGACCAGACTAGTAATTACTTTCACTACATTTATTCTTTTTCTTGTGGACATGGAGAAAGATATGAAAGGATGAAAGAGAATATGTATTGTGTGCTTTCCATGTAGTATGTCTGTTCAAAAAAATTATGCCAAACATCTGGTTTAAGAAAGCAATGCCAAAATTATGATTAAGTACATACCCAAAAAGCGGCAAGTCCTGCGCACCAGAGGGTTCAGGTAACAACAGTCCCCAGTCGCAATGGTCTTCTTTCGACTCTCCAGATCTTTTGATGTATATTGCATCAAGAACAGCACAGCTTCTGTCACTGTTATCTGAAACAGCATTGCATCACAGAGAGGGAGGGGGAAAACAAGGGAAAGAGAGATTTTTAAAAAAGAAGATTAACAACACATTCATTGCTAATGGCTATAAAATGAAGTTGATGTTTCACAGTTTAAAGTCAGCAGGCGCAGCTCCTGTGTAACAGCATCATAATTCAACAGGAAGTATGACCAGCCACCTAATCAAGCTCCATCTGCAAGCCACCTGCTGAATACAGCGTACCATATTGAGATTAACTTGGCTTATGCAGTCAGTTTATGTCACTGAGGAATGGTGAGAAGATGCAAATATGTCCACTCCTGACAGCTGAGAGGCCAAGGTCTATTTTGCTCACACAGTCAGCTCTGGAGGGCTTCCAGAGCACAAACAGCTGGGGTGTACGATGTTAAGTACAGTGGTCCAACAAACAAAAGACGGCAGTGGTCACCAGTATGGGAAATGCTATAATTGCCAAGTGTTTATAGCTGCTAGTGGAAACCAGAAAAAAAAAAAAAGAAAGCACAGAATAGTTTCAAACAGACCATATCAATGGGATTTCATAGATGGCCCCTTCAAAGCCAGTCTTTTTTACAGTCAAGCCTAGAGACATCCACTTATGGATTTTGGAGATGATACAAATTGCCATTAAGGAAATGACTGCGCTTTGTTGTGCCATTGCCCACAAAAGCATTTGGACAACATAAAATGTTACTGTTTGCTTTCCCCATGATGTCTTTTGTATCATTAGTAAAAGGCCAGTGAAGTCTAATGGGCATCTAAATTATACTTTCATGAGAATGAGACACAGTCTAACATTGAAAGTGCCATTATTGATCACAGGTATGTGATGTCATCTGGGCTCCAATTAGGATCAGTATCCGTCCCTATCATTGTACTCATCCTAAGAGTAGCAATCGATGATCTAGTGCAGGGCTTTTCAAAGTGTGGGGCGCGCCTCCCCTAGGGGGCGCCAGAGTTCTTCGGGGGGCGCAACGTGAGGAAAAATAAACCAGAATAAGTTACTATTGCGGACATTGAGCGAACTTCAACTAGCCTTTGCCAGAGACAAAATGGATCGATTTTTAGTACCTAAAGCTACAGTGAGTGAGGAGACAGAGTCTGGGCCAAGCAAAAAAAACAGAGCCTCCAGGATTTCGCGATGTTGCGATTTGCAACTTCAACGCAAATTCAACCAATCCCTGCGAATTCAGGGCGGTGTTGCAATTATATCCAATCACCGCAACCTTCCCGCAAATTTGACCAATCGTTGGCGTCGTCTTGAGGTGACGTCGACAAACTACCTTCCGCCTTACTTCCGTGTATACGTTCAAGAGAAGCAGCATGCACGCAGTGTTGCCAGATTGGGCGGTTTCAAGTGCATTTTGGCAGGTTTTGAACTGGAAAACGTCAGCAGTATCTGGCAACACTGCATGTGCGAGTCAGTGTTTTATATAGGCTTAAATTCTGTTACTGAAAGTGTGTTATGTTTACAGTGAAGGACTGTGTGCACTTTACATTATTTTTTTACTTAATACAAGAAATTAATGGATGCCAACATTTTTGCCAAAATGGTATTTTATTTTCCATTGTTTAGGCAGCTTCAGCATCATACTGTGAGATTCTGTTCAAATTGTTTTTTTCTTCTATGAAGCCTGAGACATTTATTTTATTAGTTTATAATTATTGTTTAATTTAGTCTTCAGGAGAGACTGCCTGCACACAGTACTAGTATTAATAGTTTTTTTTCTTACATGAAAGCTGAGGCATTTATATTATATTTTAAGGTAACTTCATGTTGTGCTGTGAGGTTCTCTGCACTTTAACTTTTGAACCAACAGGTGCATTTGGATAAGTAAAGCCTATTTTTCTGCATTTTTGTAGTCTTGGTAATCTTTTATATTGGTAAAGTTGTTTACAGGACCATTTCTCAGTGTCTTTGTTTTTTTAATCAATAGTTTTTCAGTAATAACTTAATATTTAACATATCACTCAATTTTAATCACAAAAAGAGAAAATCGCAACAATTTCTCGCAACTTTCACTTCCTCCCGCAATGTAATCGCAACAAAAACCTAAAAAACACCGCAACTTTCAGCGCAATTTTTTGGAAAACCCCCCGCAACATCAGACATTTTAGCCCGCAACAATCACAAAAAAGGCCCGTGAAATCCTGGGGGGACTGAAAAAAGAAGGAAGTATGACCACGATTATTTAAAGTTTGGATTTTCATGGACTGGATCTGAAGATGCTCCACTGCCACAGTGTGTTGTCTGCCAAGAGGTGCTAGCTAACGATGCTATGAGATGTTTAAAATGTGTAAAACAAGATGTTTTAAAAAGCACAGATGTTTAAAATGTGTAAAAGAAAAAAATAAAAATGTGTACAACAACCATTTTTTAAAAATACGAATGGAACATTAAGTATAGCAACAACAAAAATTGTAAGGGGGGGCGCTGTTGTTTATTTGCTCTCTGAGGGGGGGCTGACTCTCCCACACTTTGAAAACCCCTGATCTAGTGAACAAAACAGCTTTATCCTTGTCAGGATTGCAGTAGAGCTGGAGGCTATACCGGAAAAACTGGGTACAAGGCCGGAATGCACCCATCCTTCCCAGGGCACCATGTTCAATCAATCACACCTAGGGGCAATTTGGAATAGCCAATTCACCTACTGGCCTGGTTTTTGGAGGAAACCAAAGAACTATGAGGAAACCCAAACTAACACAAGGAGAACATGTGAAGCTCTCACAGTCGATCAATAACCCGAGCTCAGGTTCAAACCTGGGGCCCCAAAGCTTTGAGGCAGCAACACTATCCACCAAAAAAGTCATATCAAATCTGACAAAGGTGACATTTATTACATTTAATCAAATAGTAATAACTTAGGAATGGCGATCTCATAATCATATATTCGATACAAAAATAAAAACCCTAAAGATACCATAAGTAATAAAAACATTCACATAAGCGTTCTAACCAGCTGCATCTCTGTGTGGTGTGGAGGCTGCAGTGCCTCTGACTGGAAGAATGTGAGGAGAGTGGTGAGGACAGCAGAGAAAATCATTGGGACTTCTCTTCCCTCAATTCAGGACATTGCACCAAGGTGTTGCATGTCTCGAGCCAGAAACGTCATCAGTGACCCCTCACACCCTCACTATGGACTGTTCTCCCCTCTGGCCTCTGGAAAGTGGCTCCGCAGCATTCGGTGCAGGACCACCAGGTTCTGTAACAGCTTTTTCCCCCGGGTCACCAGACTGCTGAACTCCAAACCCAAACTCTAAACTTCTATTTATAACTTGAACATTCCTAATTCCACGGGTCACTTTATACCAGGGCTGAACGATATGGACAAAATTTCATATCTCGATATTCATGCCAGATATCTCGATATCGATACGATACGATATGACTACGGGTTCGGTGAAAACCAAGCATTTTTCAGAAAAATAAAAACATCATAATACAAAAAAAAAATGTGGAAAATGCAGTTTTATTTTTAAGAACTCACTGCCAGTCATCAACATTAACATAAATTACAAATAAATAAATTACAAATCAAACATTTTACTGCAGCTCTGCTTTAAAAATAGGTCCGTGGTTGTGGCGAAATGATCGATTTCACGGAGCTCGGATTCAACATTCATTTTACACTCATTATAGCGTTTCGGAATGGCCACTTGATTAAAATGTGTTCGGGATGGTATTTTATAACGCTTGTCCAGCGTCCGAACCATTTTTTAAAGCCCTCTTTCGACACTGTGTACACAGGTACCATGTCTTTTGCAATGTGGTATGTTATAGCGTCTGTAATTTCTTTATGTCTGGTGGACGTCAACTCGTACAGTGTAACGCTACTGAACGCGTCAGCAATCAAACTTTGCTTTGGCTTATTTTGGGATGACTGAGAAGTCCCCGGTGTTTCTTTCATTGTCATACACTCTTCGTGCAGCGCGCGATGGTGTTGTTTCAGGTGGTGAAACATGTTTGTTGTGCTACCTTGCTTCGTCGCAATTTTTGCTAAGCACGACCTGCACAAAACCTCACTCTGGTTAACATCGTCCTTTTTGAATCCAAAATACCTCCAAATAATGGAGGATGATTTATGTTTTGGCACCAAGTCAGATTCTGCGCCGCCACCGGCCGCATTGTCTTCCGCACTCATTTTCTTTCTTTCTTTTTAATTTCCCCGCTGTGTCTGTAGTGTGTGTGCGCGTCGGTCTCCGTCTCCCTCACTCCCGCCCTCATATGTTTGTCATTGGTTGGCTTCAGCTGTCGATCCACAGCAAGCATGAAATAAGGTTTGTGGTTGGCTGGCCTTAGCGGTGCATTCAAGGGCAATCGTAAAAATGATGTTTGTTGTGACTGCCAGAGCTGTACATGCAGGGCGTGCGTGGGGAGGGGAAATCTATATCGTCTATATCGTTGCTTTTTCGATATTAATATCTTGAATGTTCATATCTAGATATAGATACGATAATGATATATCGTTCAGCCCTACTTTATACTATTGCACTTTATAATATTTTTTGCTGCTGCATAATTTAATTTAATACACTTCATATTTATTTCTGTACTGAGCCAAACTGCAACGAAATTTCATTCGGTGTACACTTGTTGCATACTGAATGACAATAAAGGTTGTCTAAGTCTATAAGAAGACAGATTAAAGGTCCATGAAAAGAATGTCACTGCTTGTTAACATCTCGGAATTATAGGCCACAGGGCAACACTATGTTCCTGACACCCAGGACCTCACAGGAGCAGCTCTGGTGCTCTCTGGTACAGACAGGGTGATTTATGAGATCACGCAGCTCAAATTTTCACAGCTCACCTCCAATGAGCTCTAAAAGACTCCAGGTTCAAAGTAAGAACATGTTCTTTCAAAGCCTGGAAAGCTACACAGAGCTGTACATGGACATGGATGAGTTCAGCTGCTCCAACCAACAGACTGCAAAAAATATTCACACTGAATGAATGTGTCTGACTGCTGTGACAGCGACTAATATTACAGTGCAGCAGGGGTTTTTCTAGAAAAATTTAGTATGAGGGAGCTCACCATGGCAAGGGAGCAAAGCGGGGGGGGGGGGAGATGGTGCCGGTTGTCCGTCCCCCCCTCCGCCGTGCGAAGCCTTTGAAAAATTGAGGCTGCAATGGGACATTCTGAGGCTATCTGAGAGGGAAATTGTAACAAATTGTTTGTCAACATTGAAAAAGAAAGAAGTAATCTTCTTCTGCCCCGGACAGTCTTTGGCTTTCTTCCATTTCGTGCCGCAGGATGACATCTTTAAATGCCCAAGTGCCAACAAAAACAACTCACGAACTACTTCTGTCAAAAGCTCCTGCGCCGGTGGGTGAAAGGTCATTCAGTCTCGAGAAATCTCGCTCTACAAGTCAGCTGACCTTGTATGCAACCCATGTCAAATCTCGCGAGAGCAGCCGCGACATGGCGCCTCAGTGTGGAAAACGCCAATTCGGATTGTTTTTGCACCGTCTGGCGGTGTATCTACTATGATTGGAATATTTTTGGAGTAATTATAACGTATTTGATGATCAGACACATTGTCACGTGGTGTTGCTGGGATGTTTCCACGGAGAAAAGATCGTTTTGAGAAAGATTGCATGTTGTGCAGTAGCATATAAGTGCATGGCCTAAGTGCGACTTGGGGTTCAATCGACATTTCGGTAAGGGGGCGCACACCGAGAGTAAGAGGGCGCAGCGCCCCTGTTCCCCGGTTTAGACGAAAGCCTGGTGCAGGATCCTTAACTAACCATAAATAACATACAGTTCCAGAAAAATGTATTCATGCACAATGACAAGTGAGCAGTTTTTGTAGGCTACAATTTATTGACGAAGATTTGTTTTAACCTAGCTCACATGATCAATGCAAACTAGGCAACACAATTATAAGGAAATGCTCAGGCACAGAACCAGACTGCATCCATGCCGTCTCATAACAAATGCCTCGTACGTCTTATTTTATTGACCAAAACGCACCTCTCCTGTTCTCTTCATTTTCATCTCTTCTGCTGTTTTCGACAGGGTGACAAGTTCAGCTACAGCAGCCAATCCACAGGACGAAACATACCTCCGGCATAATTCCTCTTTCATCACACAGCTGAACCCAACAAGCCCTTTCTTCAAACATTATAAACAACCAAGGCCTTGCTGTACACTCAAGAGCACAGAATAATGGGTGGAACACATACTTTCAGCATCCGGCACTGTAGCCCAAGAGCAGCAGAGATGTTATATTGCACACTCTCTATGATTCAGACAGTACATCATGAACAATAAGCATTTAAGAGGGGAGGAAATATCAGTAGTCCAAACTATAACATCAAAAAGCTTGGCAGACTCCCCGCATCACTATGAGACTCTTCAAGTTTCAATTTTGTTTGCCTGATTTTAATTGCCTTTTGGTTAAATAATACAGAGGGCATTTCACAATATGAATGCAGAGATGGCGACGAGGGAACAGCACCAGAGCCAAAATTTAGAAAATGTTTTATCTCATCTGCAGTAAGCATCCAAAAACGGCTTAGTAAATGGTGCATTGTGTCAGATACAACCAATTACAAGATTGAAAGGATTAGAAACAAAAAAGAACACATTATGCAAAGAATGCAAGGCAGATGAAAATACTACAACCCCGATTCCAAAAAAGTTGGGACAAAGTACAAATTGTAAATAAAAATGGAATGCAATAATTTACAAATCTCAAAAACTGATATTGTATTCAAAATAGAACATAGACAACATATCAAATGTCGAAAGTGAGACATTTTGAAATTTCATGCCAAATATTGGCTCATTTGAAATTTCATGACAGCAACACATCTCAAAAAAGTTGGGACAGGGGCAATAAGAGGCTGGAAAAGTTAAAGGTACAAAAAAGGAACAGCTGGAGGACCAAATTGCAACTCATTAGGTCAATTGGCAATAGGTCATTAACATGACTGGGTATAAAAAGAGCATCTTAGGCTACGTTCACACTGCAGGCTGAAGTGACTCAAATCCGATCTTTTCGCCCATATGTGACCTGTATCCGATCTTTTATTGACAATATGAACGACACAGATCCGATTTTTTCAAATCCGACCCAGGCCGTTTGGATATGTGGTCCTAATTCCGATTCCTATCCGCTCTTTTCATATGCGACTTCAGTCTGAACCGCCAGGTCGCATTCATCCGACTTACACGTCATCAACAAGCCACAAACGTCACTATTCTGCGCTGAAGTAGGCGGCGGGTCTCTCAAAAAAAGTTACAACAACATGGCGCATAATCACGGGCGCAGATAGAGGGTGGGACGAGTCAGATTTAAATTCACCTCGTTCGGTCCCCCCCACTTATAGGGAGGAAAAAACGTCTATGCTGTCTTTCTTTGCATAAGGCAAACCTCACGGAAAAATCAAAAGACTAATTACCATTCGGTTTATTGAGGTGCACAGCAGTGTATACATAGTTGCAACAACTCACATAAAACAAAGACTGATATTCGGTTGGTTGAGCTGCGCAGACTGCACAGGTTGCGAGCTCGAGCTTGGTTGCTATGGTTACTAACAACAAGTTTGACAGGCATATCGGAGTTGGGGTTGGTTTGCTGGCAGCTTTGTCCCCCCCAGTTTTTTGTCCCTCCCAGTTCAAAAAACGTATCTGCGCCCCTGCGCATGACATCAATGCGAGGGACGCTTCGGGCTGTGAAGGTTCTGAATCTTCTCAATGGAAGGACGCAGAGGTTAGGGAGCTGATTTCCATTTGGGGGGATGCAGCTATTCAAGCTAGATTGGATGAGTCATACCGCAACCGGGCGGTTTTACTTCCGTAAACACTGGCCATGCTCACTGCGTGTGACGTCGTCGTATCCTGCAATGCGCATGCGGAACACTTTTAGGTCGCTTTTCGTTCATACTGAGGATCACATACAAGTCGCATATATTTGTTAATGTGAACGACCTCACAAAAAAATCGGATTTCACAAAAAAATCGGAATTGAGCATTAAGCCTTGCAGTGTGAACGTAGCGTTGGAGTGGCAGCGGCTCTCAGAAGTAAAGATGGGAAGAGGATCACCAATCCCCCTAATTCTGCACTGACAAATAGTGGAGCAATATCAGAAAGGAGTTCGACAGTGTAAAATTGCAAAGAGAGTTTGAACATGTCATCATCTACAGTGCATAATATCATCAAAAGATTCAGAGAATCTGGAAGAATCTCTGTGCGTAAGGGTCAAGGCCGGAAAACCATACTGGGTGCCCGTGATCTTCGGGCCCTTAGACGGCACTGCATCACATACAGGCATGCTTCTGTATTGGAAATCACAAAATGGGCTCAGGAATATTTCCAGAGAACATTATCTGTGAACACAATTCACCGTGCCATCCGCCGTTGCCAGCTAAAACTCTATAGTTCAAAGAAGAAGCCGTATCTAAACATGATCCAGAAGCGCAGACATATTCTCTGGGCCAAGGTTCATTTAAAATGGACTGTGGCAAAGTGGAAAACTGTTCTGTGGTCAAACGAATCAAAATTTGAAGTTCTTTATGGAAATCAGGGACGCCATGTCATTCGGACTAAAGAGGAGAAGGACAACCCAAGTTGTCAACAGCGCTCAGTTCAGAAGCCTGCATCTCTGATGGTATGGGGTTGCATTAGTGCGTGTGGCATGGGCAGCTTACACATCTGGAAAGACACCATCAATGCTGAAAGGTATATCCAGGTTCTAGAGCAACATATGCTCCCATCCAGATGACGTCTCTTTCAGGGAAGACCTTGCATTTTCCAACATGACAATGCCAAACCACATACTGCATCAATTACAGCATCATGGCTGCGTAGAAGAAGGGTCCGGGTACTGAACTGGCCAGCCTGCAGTCCAGGTCTTTCACCCATAGAAAACATCTGGCGCATCATAAAACAGAAGATACGACAAAAAAGACCTAAGACAGTTGAGCAACTAGAATCCTACATTAGACAAGAATGGGTTAACATTCCTATCCCTAAACTTGAGCAACTTGTCTCCTCAGTCCCCAGACGTTTACAGACTGTTGTAAAGAGAAAAGGGGATGTCTCGCAGTGGTAAACATGGCCTTGTCCCAACTTTTTTGAGATGTGTTGTTGTCATGAAATTTAAAATCACCTAATTTTTCTCTTTAAATGATACATTTTCTCAGTTTAAACATTTGATATGTCATCTATGTTCTATTCTGAATAAAATATGGAATTTTGAAACTTCCACATCATTGCATTCCGTTTTTATTTACAATTTACACTTTGTCCCAACTTTTTTGGAATCGGGGTTGTACAATGAGGAAACACACAATCATTTAGAGCTATTCTAGCTATCTTCAAAAAGTTAATTTAGTGCAGTTTGTCTTTGCAAATTCAAAAGATGGACTACCAGAAAATGTACCTGGACTACCTGATCTGGGAAACTTGTAACCCAGCAGACTATTCATTTCCAATTTGTCCACCATGAGTTAAGATTTGACTAACTTATCGTACAACAGCAACAGAAAATGATGAAAATGAAGACAGGAGGATTCATGAAATGCAACACTGAGACACAAGCTACAGCATACTTCACATTATACTTTACTTACTAAAGCTCGTTAAGGAGCCGGCTCATCCTTCCCAGAATCCTCTGCGCCAAATAGTGAGTTAATGTCAGTAACAGCGTTGAGAGCACAAGCTCGAAACAGCTTCCAAACATGGCCACCATGAACCACAGGTCTCGAGAACCACAGCGCCCTCTGTCTCCAGCTTATTAATTATACCTGTCACTCACTTCCTCTGGAATCAGCTTCCCTATTTAAACACCACTCTCACTCCCAGTCAGCGCGAAGTATCGTTCAGCGTTCATCTCCTGTCGTTGCCAAGCCGTTTACTTTCTGCCTGCCTTTTCGCTATTGACCTTTGTTTACATTTTCCTTGACCTCGTCTTCGTTATTCTGTTTGCCGATCAACCGAGCTCTGCCCGTTTCCCTGACCACGATTCTCGTCTACCGACTTGCCATCGTCTACAGTTTGCTTCTCCTGCTCTCCCCTGCGCCTGCATCCATAGGTGCCTGCACCCTGATAGTTAAAGGTCCCATGGCATGGTGGTTTGTTGATGCTTTAAACGGGCTCGTGGAGGCTTCCGGATGTTATATCCGCAGCCTTTCTTGAAATGAACCCTCGGCACATAAATATAGCCTCCTGGGAGAAAGCCCCATTTCAGCGCTTTTCCCAGTGCGTCGTTTTGCTAATGAGAAGCAGGAGGCGGGGAAGGGTAGAGGGTGGGGGCGGGCCATGGGGGGAGGGGGATGGGCTTGACCAAGCTGCGCGCACACATACTCGCTGCTATCAGCGCTTGTAGCCACGCTGCTAAGACAAAACCCCGTTCTCCCTCGGACTCCTTTCGTAAACTCAACGTGACACAGAGAACAGAGAGTGAGTGTGTTCGGAGTGGTAGTTTACGAACGCATAATACCCTAGGCTTGAACACGCACTCCATAACCAAAGAGGATAGAAGCAGCAACTACAGCAACATATCGCTTATCCAACAGAAGACATGCATTGCGGAGCAATAGTCAAACATAAGCTCATAAGTTACAGTCAATTTCCAGACTAAACTCAGTTTAACAGAGCATGCTGCATGCTCTTTAGTTTTGTAGCACAGATTGCCTGGCTAACTGCAGGAAGCGGTTAGCTGCACAGCTAATGTAGCCATTGCTAGGCTAACGCACCGATTTTAAAACACGGCAAAACGACCAGTTATACACTTACTTGTTCGGTGTTTGTGGCTGATGCGGCAGGGATGCTTGGTACGGACCCAGGCTTCAGTGACAGTTGATGTGCAAAACCTGCCCTGTACTGTCCCAAGTTGTGGAAACATTCATCAGGAAAATGCTTCCGACAAACATACACTGTCTTAGGTAGACTCGACGGCGTATTATTGGAGTAAATAAAATTAAGCCACTGCGTCTTCAGGGGCTCTCCCGTCGGCAGTAAAAACAGACTCTTTTCTGTGTTGTCACATCCATGTACAGCACAATTTCCATGTTTCGCTCGCTTAGGTGATGCCATGTTGTTGTGTCCTCTATGGTCTCCTCACTACAACTGGGCGGGCAATCCATACAGTGGGTGGGAATCCGGGGGGGGGGGGGGGGGGGGGGGGGCGTGGGGATCATCTCCCTTGCTGACGTACCGTAGTAAAGGGAAGAGCTTATCAACGCGCCGTTTTGACGCGCCATTCTCAAATGTTGGGCATAGTTTGGTTTACACATTATGAAATTTCTAGCCACTGGGGTGACTTAAGAAGGTCAGAGGAACTCATTTTAACATTAAAAAACCTCAGAAAGTGAAAATTTCATGCCATGGGACCTTTAACATTTTCCATGCAAGTGATATTCCTAAAATAATCTGCAACAATTCAGCAACATACTCAGCCATAGATATTAAATTATAATGTGAAATTGAAGCCATTTTGTCAAATTGTCTATATTTTAAATTCTTCTGACCAATTCATTGTTTTCATATGGTTATTCTGTTGTAATGAACCAGAACCGGACTCGTCTGTCTCGCATGCAACCACGAAACGAAAAGAAACGGCATATTTTGTTCAAAGCTTCCACATGAGACACATAGGTGAAGAAAAAGTTTGAGATGGGTTTCGAAGGGATCATTAACAGTGAATTTGCAGAGGTTTGCGAAGGGTAGCGGTCAAGTGCTTTCAGAACAAAAACAACAAATTGGATTCTGGGTGAGCTAGCCCCTTTAACAGAAACAAGCATTTTAGTGAGTCTGTAACATGCAGTGCTGAGCGTAAATGAGTACACCCCCTTTGAAAAGTAACATTTTAAACAATATCGCAATGAACACAAAATGTTGACAAGACAAAGTTTAATATAACATCTGTTTAACTTATAACGGGAAAGTAAGGTTAATAATATAACTTAGATTACACATTTTTCAGTCTTACTCAAATTAGGGTGGTGCAAAAATGAGTACACCCCACAACAAAAACTACTACATCCAGTACTTTGTATGGCCTCCATGATTTTTAATGACAGCACCAAGTCTTCTAGGCATGGAATGAACAAGTTGGCGACATTTTGCAGCATCAATCTTTTTCCATTCTTCAACAATGACCTCTTTTAGTGACTGGATGCTGGATGGAGAGCGATGCTCAACTTGTCTCTTCAGAATTCCCCATAGGTGTTCGATTGGGTTCAGATCAGGAGACATACTCGGCCACTGAATCACTTTCACCCTGTTCTTCTTCAGAAATCCAACAGTGGCCTTAGATGTGTGTTTAGTCATGTTGGAAAAGTACACAGCGACCAAGGGCACGGAGTGATGGTAGCATCTTCTCTTTCAGTATAGAGCAATACATCTGTGAATTCATGATGCCATCAATGAAATGCAGCTCCCCGACACCAGCAGCACTCATGCAGCCCCACATAAGGACACTGCCACCACCATGTTTCACTGTAGGCACCATGCATTTTTCTTTGTATTCCTCACCTTTACGACGCCATACAGTTTTGAAGCCATCAGTTCCAAAAACATTTATCTTGGTCTCATCACTCCAGAGTATAGAGTCCCAGTAGTCTTCATCTTTGTCAGCATGGGCCCTGGCAAACTCTAGGCGGGCTTTTTTGTGCCTGGGCTTTAGGAGAGGCTTCTTTCGTGGACAGCATCCATGCATGCCATTCCTCTGCAGTGTACGCCGCATTGTGTCATGGGAAATAGTCACCCCAGTTTGGCTTTCTGCTTCTTTAGATAACTGCAGTGAACTTGTATGCCGATTTTCTTCAACCCTTCTCATCAGAAGACACTCCTGTCAAGGTGTTAACTTCCATGGACGACCTGGACGTCTCTGTGAGATGGCTGCAGTTCCATCTTTCTTAAATTTTGTACCACTTTTGCTACAGTATTCTGACTAAGTAAAGCTTTGCTGATCTTCTTGTAGCCTTCACTTTTGTGGTGTAAAGAAATTATTTTCTTTGGGGAATTCTGAAGAGACAAGTTGAGCATCACTCTCCATCCAGCATCCAGTCACTAAAAGAGGTCATTGTTGAAGAATGGAAAAAGATTGATGTTGCAAAATGTCGCCAACTTGTTCATTCCATGCCTAGAAGACTTGGTGCTGTCATTAAAAATCATGGAGGCCATACAAAGTACTGGATGTAGTAGTTTTTGTTGTGGGGTGTACTCATTTTTGTACCACCCTAGAGTAAAACTGAAAAAAATGTGTAATCTAAGTTTATATTATTAACCTTACTTTCATGTTATAAGTTAAACAGATGTTATATTAAACTTTGTCTTGTCAACATTTTGGAAATCGTTTGTGTTCATTGAGATATTGTTTAAAATGTTACTTTTCAAAGGGGGTGTACTCATTTACGTTCAGCACTGTAGAAGAAGTTATTTAAAAAGCATAAGTAGGCATCCTCATCCTCTATATGCTAAGGTTGAAGAGTGACAACTCTCTCTAGTGGTGAAAGCGAGACAGCTTCATGGGTTGGGTCACCAGCTCCAGCGGCCCAAGAAAGATCTTGTAGCAACGTTAGCGTGTGGATCCCAGAACATGATCAACGCTCTAGGGGAGAGAGAAGAACCCTCTACCCAAATTACATTGCACAAACATTACACCCAGACTCTGGAGTAACCCTAATACCAAGCAAACTGTATGAAGTGGCACAGGACCATGCAGCTTGCGGGAAGTTTGTGACTGCTGCCTGTGGAACATTGCCTCCGTGATCAACAGGCACCCAAAGATTCTTTAAACAGTCAGCACAGGTGAAAGTGACTCCAAACAAGCTCATACACAAAAGGTGAATCTGCATGAGAACCAAGTCCAAACCCTCAAAAGATCTAAAAGACTCAGGCTACATCCACACGACAACGGCAACAAGATGTTATTTTAAAAAATATCGCGTCCACATGGGCAACGATCAGTAAAATATCAGGTCCATATGGCAAAGCAACGCTTGCTGAAAACGATGCAATACACATGCCACACCTCTAGGGGCGTTGTAAGACGGTCCCTTCAGAGACACCAGAACAATAGAAGAAGTAAGGACGCATGCGCATAAACTATTATGCACGAGACTTCATATTAGCCACAAAGTCAGAAAAATCTGTTCGTAAAATTACGTTATAATGACCAAATACAATGAAAAGTATTTTTCCAGTCTTACCTGTGAAAGGTAATCCCATGTGATCTCGTTTGGACGGTAAACCTGTTGGTACAGTTAAACGCAGCACATGAATGAGGCATCTTTATTCTCCGCTTTGACCCATCCAATATGGCGGCGAGGATAACGTATGATTCTACGCGGAAGGCGGCGTCTTTAATGGTCCGGAATAAACTGAATGCTACACGTTGATGGATTAATTTGTTCTTCTACGCCCTTTTTGAGGAATGTATTGTAGGACTTAAACCAACATCTGAAGAGGTGAGATCGCTCCTTTTTTTCCCCATTTTTGCTGGCGGGACTGACTCTGCCCTAAGGGCTATTCTCTCTCTCTCTCTCTCTCTCTCTCTCTCTCACTTTGCACCATTACACAATTCACAGTGAAAATATTTTGTAAGCGCGTTTCATGAGCCAAGTTATAGGATTTGTTGACAACTCGCATCGAGTTCGTTACACTTCTACCCGGCGTGAAGCACTCACAGTCATGTGGTTGTGACGTCATCGTAAACAAATCCGTTCTACTCATCCAGACGACTTCACAACGGCAACGTTGCCAGATCTTTCCACTCTGGGACCCGTTCTCAAAAGATTGCATTTTGGGCACCCAAAACGCCGGTGCCGTGTGGACGCCAGGCCTAAACGATAAGCAATTGTATCAGATTCACCTGAATCCGTTGCCTTGTGGACAGGGCCTCAATCACCTTGTGCGATGGCAGCGTTTACTGAACAGCTTGAGCATCTTGACATATTGGTTCCAATCACATGATGTCATCAGAATGCTTGAGAAGCTGGGTTCTGACCAAAAAATAAAAAACCCCACCCACCTTGTGTGCTCACATCAGGAGAATACAGAATGTTCCACAGACTCCACTCTGCTTTTTTACTGGGCAAACAGTTTCTGGTTGGAAATTAGGGCTTTTGCGCCAATTTTATTAACATTATTGTCCATGCAATACTGACAGCAGCAGGCCTGTCACAATTTTTCTCACCTCAGCCAAACGGTGCAAGTGGGTCAGAGTGCTCAAACTGATCATGAGTAATTCCTTTCATGATGTCATATAAATATATGTAAATACAACATTCATTCTCAGTGAATTTCTTGATTTAACTATATTTTTATCATTATGTGTTGTCAAAGGCTTCAATCAACAGGCTGTCTGAAAATAATTTTTGCATAATAGTCAACTAGGAATACTGGGATTGTCCCATTTTACAGAGAAACACATTAAGGCTACATCCACACGACAACGGCAACGAGATTTTTTTTTTAAATATCACGTCCACATGGGCAACGGATCAGTAAAATATCAGGTACATATGGCAACGCAATGTTTGCTGAAAACGATGCAATACACATGCCACACCTCTACGTGCGCTGTAAGACGGTCACATTGTAGACACCAGAACAATAGAAGAAGTAGGACGCATGCGCATAAACCCCTTCTTCTGTAGCATTAGCCACATAAAGTTTTGATTATTAATCAGTAGCCTAAAACGAAAGACGCGGAAAGAGGAATGAATGGGGGTAGATGGAAGCCGGTACGCCAACATTCTGATATCCTCCAGAATTCTTTAATGGTCCGGAATAAATTGAATGATACATGTTGATGGATTACTTTGTCCTTCTACGCCCTTTTTGAGGAATGTATTGTCGGACTTAAACCAACATCTGAAGAGGTGAGATCGCTCCTTTTTTTTTCCCTATTTTTGCTGGCGGGATTGTTTTTGTTTTTAGAAAGCAGTGAAAATATTTTGTAAGCGCGTTTCATGAACCAAGTTATAGGATTTGTTGATAACTCGCATCAAGTTCGTTACACTTCTACCCGGCGTGAAGCACTGACAGTCATGTGGTTGTGACGTCATCGTAAACAAATCCGTTCTACTCATCCAGACGACTTCGCAACGGCGCCGTTGCCAGATTTTTCCACTCTGGAACCCGTTCTCAAAAGATTTCGTTTTGGGGCACCCAAAACGCCGGTGCCGTGTGGACGCCAGGCCAAAACGATAAACAATTTTATCAGATTCACCTGAATCCGTTGCCATGTGGACAGGGCCTAAGTCTTTCGGAATTCCAAGTTTTTACACCACCACATCGAGCCTTGATTGTTTCACATTGGTGGACTGGCATGTTGGTGTAGTGGATAGTGCTGTCAACTCACAACAAGAAGTTTCTGGGTTCGAGCCCAGCGGCCGACGGGGACCTTTCTGTGCGGAGTTTGCATGTTTTCCCCGTGTCCGCGTGGTTTTCCTCCGGGTGCTCCGGTTTCCCCCACAGTCCAAAGACATGCAGGTTAGGTTAACTGGTGACTCTAAATTGACCGTAGGTGTGAATGTGAGTGTGAATGGTTGTCTGTGTCTATGTGTCAGCCCTGTGATGACCTGGCGACTTGTCCAGGGTGTACCCCGCCTTTCACCCGTAGTCAGCTGGGATAGGCTCCAGCTTGCCTGCGACCCTGTACAGGATAAGCGGCTACAGATAATGGATGGATGGATGATTTACTACATTAATGCACAAATGGTGCATTTACATAACTTCTGCTATTGTACATTGTTTCTTACCGATTTAACTTATTATTTATGCTGTGCTGTTTGTGCTCCTCTTTGCAATGTTTTACAGTCAGGAGCAGACAGCAATTCTTATCTGCTTTCAGTGTTGATAAATGACTGTTCATGTGTATTATTCTACTTTTATGGTTATATTATGATAGTGACAAAATAAACAGAAAAAAAAACAATATAATCACAATTCTTTGTATGACGATAATCAGTCAAAATCCCACATTTGTGAGATGCTTATTCAGTAGCCTGCAATATTGCACATAAGCACTTGAACAAAAAAAGGACATTGTTTTTTCAGTGTTCTGTGATCACTGAAAAACCTTAGCGCTTCCAGAGACAGAGGATGTCTGTGGGTGTTTTGGTGTGAAACAAAAAAAGCAATTCATTTTGGACTAATGAATGCAGAGCGATCTTTAATCATGAAACAACACAGCATCACCATTTTGCTCTATCATGCTGCAAGGTATATTGCTATATATAGTCCCATCTGAATGTAAAGCCAGTTCTTTTGTTTTTGTGATACACTGAACATATTTGAGTTTGAGATCAAATACGAGATGAATATGATACGATAGATCAGAAATTCTGCTATCTACTAGATGTATTCAACTACTTAGAACATGGCACCTTTGGTGGCTGACCATCAACCAAAGAAAAGTGTATAACTGTCGATTTGTGAAGTCTTCTGTCTGTTTGTCATTTAACATAAGCACTTTGTAAATGACAGTATGTTTTCTGGCATGGACATTTGTTCCATGCCCATAGGTGTTAAAAGAGAACTGAAGACAAATTTTTTATTATCAAAATTCTATTTCTCTCATTTTATTAAATATAGGAATGCATTTTTTGATAGCTATTTTGTCAATGCTATAGCAAGTGATGAGTGTATGAAATATGTTATGTAATATCAGTCCATATGTCAAAGCAATGGCCGTAAACGAGATTTGTTGAGACCGGTGCAAGACATTGTAGGACGGAAGTAAAACGTACAGCGGAAATCAAAGTGACCAACATATGCCAACACTGTCAAAAGACACGCGCGCCCTCTTTCGAATGCTGATGCAATCAAGCCGGAAGTTTTGTTTGTTTTTGATAGCAATCAGGAAAGTTTGAAAAAAGTAGGCAGTAATCGTCATTTAAACTCGTTTTTGTGCAATATTTCGTTTGGGAAACAGTTTTCAAAATGGCGGTACTGACACCTGGCTGACACTTCACGTTTCGTAGTCTCGCACAAGTCTCGTGAAGATTGTGTGGGTAAGCAACGCCTGCCGTGGACCAAACGAACTAAATTCAACATGGCTAAAAACCGAATAGGCCGATAAGTATAATATTTAATTGCAATTAGTTGCCAATACGAGTCGCGATATAAGGTTACTAATTAAACTGAAAACGTAATTGAATAATGTTAATTAAGAAATAAAGCAAGTTTAAAAATGACTCCAGTTCTCCTTTAATGTGAGTGTGGATGGTTATTTGTCTCTATGTTAGCCGTGCAATAGACTGGCGACCTGTCCAGGGTGTACACCACCTCTAGCCCAAAGTCAGCTGGGATCGGCTCCAGTTTCCCCCCCATGACCCTGAAGGATAAACGGTACAGATAATGGATGGGTGGACAGCAAGCTATACACAGTATTTCCCTTGCAACCTCCTTTTTTTCCTCTCTCTTGATGTTAATGAGACAAAAACACAGAATAAACTCCTTCATCCTGAAGACTAGAGTTTCACAGACATTCCATAACATTAAACAACTAAAAAGCATGATGTATAGTTCATTAATACATTTTTTAAAAAGTAATAGTTGGCAAGGTAGTGTTATAAGTGGAGTAATATTTCGACATACAAACTCAAAAACCAGTGAAAATACTCCATTTTAAAGTTTTTAATTTCTTTGTTTATTATTATTATTTCTATGTCGCACAGTACATAATTTTTTGGATTAGTCAATGTGTACTGGTATTTTCTGCCATCTGTCAAGTCACAACAAGGACCTCAGACAGACAGCACTTTCCGCAATACGTCTGCTGTTCCAAGCAGTGCTGACTTTTGCAAGGTTTTAATATCACATTTAACATCAAGCATGTCAAGACAGGTCTTCAATTTCTTTGGGACTGATCCCAAAGCCCCAACAATTACAGGGATGACCTTAACCTTCGACTCTGGTAATCCCCAAAGCTGTGAGATCTACTACTATTATTATTATTATTATTATTAGCAGTTGCAGTTAAAGGAATCCTGAAAGTCAGGGGTGCTGCAGCCCCCACAGCACCTCTGCTTCCTTGAGTATGTCTTTGTAATAAACAAAAAGGGAGCGAGAGCCAGCAAAACTAATGTTGGTCATTTATAATAATAATAATAATAATAATACCAGCCCTGTGATGACCTGGCGACTTGTCCAGGGTGTACCCCGCCTTTCGCCCGTAGTCAGCTGGGATAGGCTCCAGCTTGCCTGCGACCCTGTAGAACAGGATAAAGCGGCTACAGATAATGAGATGAGATGAGAATAATAATACCAGGCAATTCTGTTGGGGTTAGCTAAAGATACAGCGAGCCTTAATATAAAGTCCTTAAACCTATTTTATATTCACCTCAGCTCTAAATTACACATTCATGCGCATCATTTATGTCTATTGCACTGCCAAATAAGCTTAGAACACAGTGATTACTCTCAGTTCTTTGTTTACAGTCTGCTCTCCTGGCCCACTAATGGCAGCTTTTCTTACCATGAGTCTGCATCCAGAAAAAGCACTGAAGGGCACACAGGAAGCGCAATTAGGACCCGAGATCTGAGCCGAGGTGTGTGAACATCTGTCAGCGTGGCTGATCTCAGGTGCAGATAGACACTGCATTCTCAGAAGCTAATGAAGTGAAAGTCACACATCGGATTCCCATTTCCAACCAGCACTGGGTTCCCGGGGTATTGCTATGAAACATGCTTGTATGTGATATATACTGAGCGCATCACTCAGGCTGACCTAGATGCTCTTTTTCCATGTTATTATGTATGAACAAAACTTTTAAATCTTTAGAAGGGAAAAATCCAACAATTACAGTACGCTACTAACTGCACGCGTTCATGCTGCTCTTGGCAGTTTTGCTCCGATTCGAGGAGAACGGGATAATATTTCAGTCACCCTCAAACCACTGACTGCACTGAAATACTAATCCTGAGAGTGCGATGTTCCAAAAAAAGGATGATTTGCATAAGGTCATAAATAAATTAAGCCAAGTGAAATGGAACAGTAATGGATTTAAGCATAACCCGACTCTAGTATAATGACTATGAATTAAATTTACAGTCTAATTAACTGTAGTAAATAATCTCAGCTTGTATGCAGGTTTTGCAAAACTGTCAAGCGTTCTAGTTATAGAGTTCCAAGTTTTTCCCCAAATCGAAAGCTAAGAAATTTTTCATAAATTTTCCTTGAGTTTAGACAAGTAACAGCACAGTCATTAATATTTATATCGCATAATGTGCCTCCCACCCTTCAGGCTGTGAAATTGTTTATTTTCAGCTCAACTTTATATATGCGTGCATGAGCAGCAGCTCATGTGACACCATACCGGTATGTAAAACTGGGAAGCAACAAGATAGACCGAATAGGGGACAGTATAACAAACTCATCTCATCTCATCTCATTATCTCTAGCCGTTTTATCCTGTTCTACAGGGTCGCAGGCAAGCTGGAGCCTATCCCAGCTGACTACAGGCGAAAGGCGGGGTACACCCTGGACAAGTCGCCAGGTCATCACAGGGCTGACACATACACTACGTTTACATGCACATAGAGAGAATCGAATTTCTGCTGTTGCTCGACTGAAATCGAAGTTCAAAATGCCATGTATACACCTTAATTCGGCTGAAATTGAACCGAACTTGATTTCTCGGAATCGAGCTACACGACCTAGTTTATGCGATTTCTGCCGAGCTACTTTGTGCATGTATACCCTATCGAGCTACTTGTCGAGCTACTTACTGCCCCTTCCGGAAGTGACGAGTGACGAGACCACAAGCGGGAAACACAACAGCCTCGGTCGGCATGACAACAGTAGTAGCGAGCAGCAGAAGAGGTCAGGAGGAACAAACGAAGAAGAGAAAATGGCGATGTAGAGCTCTCTGAAGTGTGGGTGGAGCCAGGGCTCGAAATTAACTTTTTTTCTTTGTGTCCCCCAGTGGTCCCGAATTCTGTGTTGTATTGTCCCGAATGGAAGCAATAGTGTCCCCATTTTTTTCCTCTCTGAAATAACCAGTGGTTAATATTATCATATGAAGTTACTATTATATTTGTAACTATGCGATTTTGAACCCTTTATATCATTTTTACAATATGTCACAAAACACAAGTGACACATGTCCTATACATCATCTACTTCAAAATTACAGTTATTGCATTTTCAGTTTATTAAATGGATGAAATGGATGAATGGATGAAATGCCCTTGAGCAAGGCACCTACCCCAACATTGCCACAGGGACTGTAACACTGTAAAAAACCGTAAAGTCACTTTGGATAAAAGTGTCATATCATATAAGTGCAAACAAAGAAATGTAATGCAAGTTTTTTTTATTGTAACCTTTAGTCATAGAAATCATTTACAGTGACTTTTCTGATTTTGCAGTCACAGCGCAGCCACGTTTATAATGGCAGTCTATGGGGCTGAGCGCCCGTCCTCTCCTCACTTTCAGGCTTCTCATGCAAAAACTCGTTTTTAACTCGCTCTAGTGACCTCAATTTTTACACTACAGACAAAAAAATACATCGTGTTCAGGAGAGCCTTGTGGCACTCAATGTGAAAGAATTTTGTGACTATCTCCTTCCGTTTTCGTGTAAATCCCCATTGCTTGGAGGGAGCGCTCTGAGCAATTACTGCCCTTTCTGTGTCTCTCAGCGCAGCGTGCGGGTGGGGGAGGGGCTGCTTGCTCTCACACACACAGCGCGCTGCTCCCTCTCAGACACACAGGCTTGTCGCCTCAACGCAAATCATTCATTCACAGAGTGCAGCTCAGGCCCTGCAATTGTGACTGCTACGCGCACTGCATCACTCTCACAATTTCCCCCATGTAGAACTTTTTTTCTAGATCTATTTTTTTCCATTGTCCCGGGATTGTCCCAGATATGATAATTTTGTGTCCCGATGACATTTTTTATGGTCCCCGGGACGTCGGGACACCGTTAGTTTTGAGCGCTGGGTGGAGCACAGAGGACGGCAGGACAAAGCTGGCTAAACTATTGTCAGACTTTTCAGTTTAACAGCCTACTTTTATTCTTGACACACACACACACACACGCACGCGTGTGCGCTGTGTTCTAGTCCCGGGATGAGCTGTCCCCTCTGCTCTCCCTCTGCCTCCTTAAATAGCGTGCGGTTACTGGGAAGACACACAAACACAGGTTAATTACCGTCAGGTGTAGTGATTCTGCCACTCACCTTCCCTGGCTCCGCCCTCCTGTCACAGCCCGGCGCTTGACCACGCCCCCACTGCCACAGGCAAGCAGAAACGTGCACTTCTGGAGCAGTGAGGAGACAGAGTTCATGCTCATTCAGCTTAAGGAGTTGAATAAAATTCATGGATGGGAGAAAAACGCGCAATGGAGAACACGGAACTGATAACTTTGTTTACACTCTTGAATAGCTCTTCTTCATGACAACAACCGGAAGTGTACCAACACGATGGGGCATGTAGCGCCACCTGTGGCTCGGGTGCACAATGCACCTCACACAATAGCCCGATTTCATTGTGTGCATGTAGGATTGGATTTCTCTGGCACCCTGCTGGGACCTTCAGCTCGATTACCGACAGCAGCTCGATTTGGATGTGCATGTAAACATAGTCACTGACACAGACAACCATTCACACTCACATTCACACCTACGGTCAATTTAGAGTCACCAGTTAACCTAACCTGCATGTCTTTGGACTGTGGGGGAAACCGGAGCACCCGGAGGAAACCCACACGGACACGGGGAGAACATGCAAACTCCGCACAGAAAGGCCCTCGCCGGCCACGGGGCTCGAACCCGGACCTTCTTGCTGTGAGGCGACAGCGCTAACCACTAGCCACCGTGCCGCCCCATAACAAACTCAAAACAACTAATTTTCTAAACCAAAGCGAACAAAAGATTGCAGAGTGAACAGAGTTTCTAATTTGTAGAAAAAGTTCCCACAAAATCGACACACAGAATGAAAAATGAAACAAATAATGAACACAATAGAACGAGCAGAACACAATAGAACACAAGAAAAATGAACACAATAGAACGAGTCCAGACCCATTCTGTCTGCAAGACGGAGTGAATTTCTTTAGTGTGTCAGATGTCATAATGCCCTACTTTCTTGAAAACTCACAATGCCCTCACCAAATTATTTTGTCTGCTCATGTTATCAGGCTACCCTGTTCCGGCAGTTTAAAGAGATCACCTACAGGGGTGAGACTGTCTCTGGCATTCGTAATTCAAAGCCTTTTTTAAGCTTTCAAAGACTTTCTAAACATAGCTCTAAACATTAGTGGTGCACACAGATAAACTGGCTAAACAACGTCACCAAACCCGTACCAGATGTGATGTTTCAGACAGCCTCAATTTAAACTACAGTGATACAAGCGATGCAAGATTGATGACACAATCTCTGCACTTGTTTTCTGCTTGCAACATCTGAGACACTGGTTACTGCTACAAAATGAAATGGTGTGTGCTGAGGCAAGCGAGTCAAAAATTATAAGGCTGTGTTCACCGAAGATGTTTTGCTCAGACATAACATTGTTCTGAAAATGAATGATCATTTGAGATGACTTCTGCTTTGCGACATGGTGTATTATCATACTGGGAGTAGCCAATAGAAGATGGTAAATGGTGGCTATGAAGGGAAAAAAAAGAAAGAAAGAAAGAAAGAAAGAAAGAAAGAAAGAAAGAAAGAAAGCACAACTTTATTCATCACACACTTGTGAAATTTCCTCTCTGCATTTAACCCATCTGAAGCAGTGAACACACACATAAGCAATGAGCACACACACATACCCAGAGCAGTGGGTAGCCATGTTAACAGCCCCCAGGGAGCAGTTGGGAGTTAGGGCCTCTGCATGCTCTTGCGACAAGGCTTTCACACATAGCTTTTCGCAGACAGTTGTAGTTTATCGTCGAGCGGGGAGTAATAGGCGTGCGCGATGTTATTCACCGCCACAACGCAAGGGGGCGCGAAGTCGCGAAATCGCTAGGAGTAGTTGGTGGGTGTGGTTAGTGGAGTGTTTATCCTCCGGTTACTTACAATGACTAGAACTGGAGTCGTATAGATGTACGTACTTCCTCACTTCCTCGATCAACCGCTCTTCGTGCTGCTCCATCTTCGCTCGTGTTTTTAAAAATGGCGGTCGTGAAAACAAAACAAACCGGGAAAGTAGGGAAGCGGAAGTGCGTGTACAGCGGATGTAGAGTGGACCAATCAGAGCCCTCTTGTCTGCGACGCTGTCTGCGAGGCTTCTGCGGTGGTCACAATTTTTGGGAGGTGCGCGCAGAGCGTCTGCGAAGGGGGGGCCTACGCAGACGCCATCTGCGAGGACTGCGTTGTCAGCATAAATCGGCCTTTAGGTGCCTTGCTCAAGGGCACCTCAGCCCAAGGCTGTCCCATTTTAACCTAACCTGCATGTCTTTGGACTGTGGGGGAAACCGGAGCACCCGGAGGAAACCCACGCAGACACGGGAAGAATATGCAAACTCCGCACAGAACGGCCCTCGCCAGCCGCTGGGTTCGAACCCAGAACCTTCTTGCTGTGAGGCGACAGTACTAACCACTACACCACCGTGCCGCCCACAGATGCCCACGATCAGCGACAATACTCAAATATTCTGTGGCATTCAAGTAATGATTGGTTGGTATTAATCGGCCCAAAGTGTGCAAAGAAAACATTCCCCACACCATTACACCACCTCCACCAACCTGGACTGTTTACAAAAGGCAATTTGGGTCCATAGATTCATGCTGTTGGTGCCAAATTCTGACCCTACCATCTGTGCACCTCAACAGAAATTGAGATTCATCAGACCAGGGGTTTTTTGTTCCCCCCCAGTCTTCAACTGTCCAAGTTTTGGTGAGCCTGTGCCCACTGCAGCCTCAGCTTTCTGCTCTTGGCTGACAGAAGTGGAACCCGACATGGTCTTCTGCTCTTGTAGCCCATCCTCCTTAAGCTTCAACATGTTGTGCATACTGAGATGCTTTTCTGCTCACCGCAATTGTACAGAGTGTTTATCCGAGTTGCTGCAGCCTTTCTGTCAGCTCACACCAGTCTGGCCATTCTCAGTTAACCTCTCACATCAACAAGATGTTTCTACCCACAGAACTGCTGCTCAGTGGATGTTTTTTTCCCCTTTATTGCACCATTCTGAGTAAACTCCATAGAGTTTCTGTGTGAAATTCCCAGGGGATCAGCAGTTATAGAAATACTCAAACCACCCCAGCTAGCATCCACAAATCATGCCACAGTCAAAATCTCAGAGATCACATTTTCCCCCCGACTGGGACGGATGGTGTGAACATTACACTGCACCAAAACCCCCAAAATCCAGAGATATCTTTTTAAATTCTTGCAAGAATCTGGATCATATGTGGAGCATATCTGGGGATTTTTTTTTTTCAACAATGCCGTGATCAGAGAGCAGCCAACATGGACTTCATCAGATATGGGTTATAGTTTGAAATATCCAGACAAAACCAGATCTGGATTCTGAGGTATTTTGCAGTATTACTCAAAGATGCTAGCCTGTACCTGTATGAGTTTATGCACTGCACCATTTGCCACATGATTGGCTGATTAGATGATTGTATAAATGAGTCTTCCGAAAGTGCGCTGAGAGTGTGTGTGAGATTATACAGGGTGTTTCAAAAAATGTGATATTTCACAATCTAATAACTTTGCCATGTCTCGTTCAATTGACCTCAAATTTTAACACCATGCTAGGAAACAGGTCAAAATTTTATTTAATATTTTTTGTTTTTATCTTTATAGGTATAGAAATGCCATTCACTGGAAAAGAAAAGGCATTGTGTGTGTTAGAGTACACTCGAACACAGTCGAACAAGACTGTGCAGCGTCCATTTTTGAGAGAATTCTCTAAAAATGCACCAACTGCAATGCAGATTTGGATACGGCACAATAAGATCAAAGAGGAAGGCTGTGTGTGCAGGACAAAAGGATCTGGACGACCACCAGCATCGGAAGAGACGATCGAGCGGGTTCGTGAATATTGAAAATTTGTGAAATCCTTAATGGAATCCACATACCTTTGAATTTCTCATTCAAATATTGAGGAATAAATCTTATATTGCGCAACATTAAGCCTGTTCAGTTTCATTTGCCTAGACTATGTAGTTTTTGGGAAATTTACATATCAAATAATATAAAAATGTTTTGAAACACCCTGTACACACACACATTATATAATATATAATGTGAGAGAGAGGGAATATTACATGGTGGTGGGAAGATATGAAGTCTTCAAGTGGTGAATATATTCACGAGTGAGCGAAGTGAACGAGTGAAATATTTTTCACCATGAGAAGATAAACTTCATAGCTTCCTGCCACCATGCAATATTCTTTTTATTATATTGACACATTCACAAAAAAATTTTAAATACATATACGCAAGTTAATCAAAAGAATTTTAATTTTGACCCGGTTCACCATTGTGACAACTCGCATCTAATCAGCGGAAAAACACTGGGAGTGATGTCTCATCTCATCTCATTATCTCTAGCCGCTTTATCCTTCTACAGGGTCGCAGGCAAGCTGGAGCCTATCCCAGCTGACTATGGGTGAAAGGCAGGGTACACCCTGGACAAGTCGCCAGGTCATCACAGGGCTGACACATAGACACAGACAACCATTCACACTCACATTCACACCTACGGTCAATTTAGAGCCACCAGTTAACCTAACCTGCATGTCTTTGGACTGTGGGGGAAACCGGAGCACCCGGAGGAAACCCACGCGGACACGGGGAGAACATGCAAACTCCGCACAGAAAGGCCCTCGCCGGCCACGGGGCTCGAACCCGGACCTTCTTGCTGTGAGGCGACAGCGCTAACCACTACACCACCGTGCCGCCCGGGAGTGATGTCATCGAAGTGAAATATGTCACTCAGATCTGCGATGTATTTCATATGAAAAATGAATTTTTCAACATGAGAAGATAAAGGTCGTATCTTCAAGCCAATATGTGATTTTCTTTTATTATACTGACACAAACAAAAAAAGTACACAAATTTATCAAAACAATTCAACAATATCCTCACTTGAAAAATACATTTTACCCAATGTCCCAGATGTAGTTTGTATGAAAAATAAGAGTGGTATATTTTCCAGTAAAACACTCGTGCCTATATAATATAAAGTATATGTGTGTGTGTGTATATACACATACACACACTTATAACACACAGTACAGTGCAAAAATCATCCGATATTTCATCTCATCTCATTATCTCTAGCCGCTTTATCCTGTTCTACAGGGTCGCAGGCAAGCTGGAGCCTATCCCAGCTGACTACGGGTGAAAGGCAGGGTACACCCTGGACAAGTCGCCAGGTCATCACAGGGCTGACACATAGACACAGACAACCATTCACACTCACATTCACACCTACGGTCAATTTAGAGTCACCAGTTAACCTAACCTGCATGTCTTTGGACTGTGGGGGAAACCGGAGCACCCGGAGGAAACCCACGCGGACACGGGGAGAACATGCAAACTCCGCACAGAAAGGCCCTCGCCGGCCACGGGGCTCGAACCCGGACCTTCTTGCTGTGAGGCGACAGCGCTAACCACTATACCACCGTGCCGCCCCATCCAATATTTTTAATATAAAATAAAAATCTATAACAAAGTTTATGACTTCCAGCAAAAAATATTAAATGTTCCAGAAAAATGTTTGTGCATCAGTAAGGGTCGTATCTCACTGAGCTGCGACAGCCCACGACTAGTTGGAGACACAACAACTGCGATAAAATATGCGAATTAGCGACAATTTTCACCTAGAATCACACTGAATTGATATTCGCATATTTTATTGTAATTGTTGTATCTCCAACTAGTCGCAGGCTGTCGTACTTCCTGTCTCATGGAAACTGACATGAGAAGGGTTCGTGACGGCTTTGCGACACCAGTGGCGCATTTGCGGCTATTTTGAGAGAAATTTTGTCATGCTAATTTTTTGAACATGTTCAAAATTTCAGCGACGAAGGAGCGACACTTTACGATTCATGCAAAGAAACTGAGAAGCTCCACGAATGTTTCAAGACACTTTTGAAACTCTCTCGTGAATGACGTTCGCAATTTGTCACAAGCTGTCGCAGCCCAGTGAGATACTGGCTTAAAGAGCGCAGCATATGAAGTAAGAGACCACTTTTCAGGCAAAGAAAAAAAAAAACACACATAATGAAGGATGCTGGGTTTTGCTGCAAAAATAAGAAGCAAGTGATGCAGTCAAAGTCTCCAGAAGAACTGTGTCTGGTTCTGTGAAATGCTCAGTACCATTCAAAAGTTTGTTGTAGTGTGTCAGCTCATTTGTATGGTTGAATTGTTTTCTTTGGCTATTTGAGTGTCGGTACTTCAACAGAATGTTACACTAGGTCTTATTCTGTTCTCAGTTGGCAGAAGAACTTTCTTGTCTAGATGGACAGGACTTCTTATACAACCTCGATTCCAAAAAAGTTGGGACAAAGTACAAATTGTAAATAAAAACGGAATGCAATGATGTGGAAGTTTCAAAATTCCATATTTTATTCAGAATAGAACATAGATGACATATCAAATGTTTAAACTGAGAAAATGTATCATTTAAAGAGAAAAATTAGGTGATTTTAAATTTGATGACAACAACACATCTCAAAAAAGTTGGGACAAGGCCATGTTTACCACTGTGAGACATCCCCTTTTCTCTTTACAACAGTCTGTAAACGTCTGGGGACTGAGGAGACAAGTTGCTCAAGTTTAGGGATAGGAATGTTAACCCATTCTTGTCTAATGTAGGATTCTAGTTGCTCAACTGTCTTAGGTCTTTTTTGTCGTATCTTCCGTTTTATGATGCGCCAGATGTTTTCTATGGGTGAAAGACCTGGACTGCAGGCTGGCCAGTTCAGTACCCGGACCCTTCTTCTACGCAGCCATGAAGCTGTAATTGATGCTGTATGTGGTTTGGCATTGTCATGTTGGAAAATGCAAGGTCTTCCCTGAAAGAGACGTCGTCTGGATGGGAGCATATGTTGCTCTAGAACTTGGATATACCTTTCAGCATTGATGGTGTCTTTCCAGATGTGTAAGCTGCCCATGCCACACGCACTAATGCAACCCCATACCATCAGAGATGCAGGCTTCTGAACTGAGCGCTGATAACAACTTGGGTCATCCTTCTCCTCTTTAGTCCGAATGACACGGCGTCCCTGATTTCCATAAAGAACTTCAAATTTTGATTCGTCTGACCACAGAACAGTTTTCCACTTTGCCACAGTCCATTTTAAATGAGCCTTGGCCCAGAGAAGATGTCTGCGCTTCTGGATCATGTTTAGATACGGCTTCTTCTTTGAACTACGGAGTTTTAGCTGGCAACGGCGGATGGCACGGTGAATTGTGTTCACAGATAATGTTCTCTGGAAATATTCCTGAGCCCATTTTGTGATTTCCAATACAGAAGCATGCCTGTATGTGATGCAGTGGCGTCTAAGGGCCCGAAGATCACGGGCACCCAGTATGGTTTTCCGGCCTTGACCCTTATGCACAGAGATTCTTCCAGATTCTCTGAATCTTTTGATGATATTATGCACTGTAGATGCTGATACGTTCAAACTCTTTGCAATTTTACACTGTCGAACTCCTTTCTGATATTGCTCCACTATTTGTCGGCGCAGAATTAGGGGGATTGGTGATCCTCTTCCCATCTTTACTTCTGAGAGCCGCTGCCACTCCAAGATGCTCTTTTTATACCCAGTCATGTTAATGACCTATTGCCAATTGATCTAATGAGTTGCAATTTGGTCCTCCAGCTGTTCCTTTTTTGTACCTTTAACTTTTCCAGCCTCTTATTGCCCCTGTCCCAACTTTTTTGAGATGTGTTGCTGTCATGAAATTTCAAATGAGCCAATATTTGGCATGAAATTTCAAAATGTCTCACTTTCGACATTTGATATGTTGTCTATGTTCTATTGTGAATACAATATCAGTTTTTGAGATTTGTAAATTATTGCATTCCATTTTTATTTACAATTTGTACTTTGTCCCAACTTTTTTGGAATCAGGGTTGTATGTCGCACTGGAAAAGAGAGTCTGCTAAGCGCCATGTAACGTAATGTAATGTAACAGACACACGTGCCATGGCCTACTGGTTATAGAAGCAGCTTTGGGACAAAAAGGTCACCGGTTTGATTCCCTAGATCAGCAAGAATGGCTGAAGTGCCCTTGTTAGCAGCAAATCCAAAAGCCAGGGTCTGTCATGGTATGGAGTTGTGTCAGTACCCTTGGCAAAGGTAACTTACACTTCTGTGATGGCTGCATTAATGCAGAAAAGTACATTGAGATTTTGGAGCAACATATGCTGCCTTCAAGACGACATCTCCAAGGACGCCCATGCATATTTCAACAAGACAAAATCATAATGCAAATGCAATGTAAAAAAATACATCCTGCACACGTTACAAAGGCACGGCTGCAGAAGAAAAGGATGACTGTCCCCTCTTTCTCCACTAGGGAATGTGTGGAGAATTTTGAAACAAAAAATCTGACAATGATCCCATATTGTTTCACACCTTAAGACCTGTTTGCAGGAAGAAATGGGACAAAATAACTGAAATAAATTTTTACAATTGATTTTACTGAAAACATCAAATAATGAGTTGTTGCATTGTTTTAAGTGAAATACATGTCAAGGATTATTTATAAAGCATTGTTTTCAGTTTTAATTTCAACATACCATCCCAACTTTTTCTGATTTGGGTTTGTGTGTGTATACAATGTCCTCCACGATTATCGTCACCCCTTGTAAAGATCAGTAAAAAAAAAAAAGGGTTAGAAAACGTCCACCTTTTGCTGAAGTAGCTTCATCTCGCACTGAAAAAAATGAGAAAAATCCAATCTTTAAGTGAAATAAATTTATTCACAGAAAAACAGATCCCTCATCAACAAATAATTATTTTCAACAAAACACATGTGCCACGATTACTGGCAACCCTGTATTTAATAATTTGTACACCCTCCCTTTGCCAGTAAAACAGCACAGTGTCTCTCCTTTAACATTTTATAAGATTGGAGATAAAGAGCAGGGCGTCTGAGACCATTCCTCTTACACAGTCCCTCCAGAGCATCCAGGGTCCGAGGCCCTCTTCATGTGCTCGCTCCTCTTCAGCTCACCCCATAGGTTTTCAATGGGGTTCAGGTCAGGGGACTGAGATGGCCATGGCAGAAGCTTGATTCTGTGGTTAGTGAACCATTTTTGTGTTGATTTGGACATATGATTCAGATCACTGACCTGCTGGAAGATCCAGTGACGACCCAGTTTTAGTTTCCCGGCAGAAGCAGCCAGAGTTTGATTTAAAATGTCCTGGTATTTCATGGAGTCCATGATGCCATGAACCCTAACAAGGTTTCCAGGGCCTTTGGAGGAAAAACAGCCCCAAAACTTCACAGAACGTCCACCATATGTTACAGTTGGGATCAGGTTCTTTTCATTATAGCCATCCTTCTTTTTACATCAAACCCACCTTGAGTGTTTATTGCCAAAAAGCTCCATTTTTATTATATCAGACCATAGAACACGGTTCTAGTCAAAAGTTAATAGTAGTAGCGTTACACAAACTTCAGGCACTTACAGTATGTTTGTGGTTAACTCACAGAAAAGGCTTTTTTTTCTGGAATACCTTCCAAATAATCTGTTGTCATAGAGGTGTCATCTGATGGTGGTTTTGGAGACTTGGAAACCCCAAGATTTTACTTTTTTTCTTGTAATTCACCAACAGTGATGCTTGGGGGGGGGGGGGGGGGGTGTGCCGCTCTTCCTCCTCACTGTACATGGGGGCAAAATAAACTTTGATCCTCTTCCAGGTCAGACTGTAACAGTTCCAGTTGGTGTCCACTTTGTTATTATTGCCCTAACAGTAGAAATGGAGATTTTCAGGTGAGTAGCTATTTTTTTTAATAACCATTCCCTGACTTATGAAGGTCAAAACACTTCTCCCTCATATGGTTTGTGTGTTCTCTTATCTCTCCCATGTTGATGGATGACTGAGGGAATTTGGCCTCTGTGTCACCTCATATTTGTTCTCCAGTTAATCAGGAAGTCATGGATTACAGCTTGAAAGTTCCTACACACTCCAATCAACTCAAAAATGTACAATTTAAATGGGAAACATGCTTCAGTTACATTGCATTGACTATAATTTCCAGGGGTGACAATAATAGTAGCACATGTTGTTTTTTTTTAAATAATTATTCCTTTCCAAGGGATTTGTTTTTATCTGAAAAAAAAAAAAATCACTTAAAGGTTGGATTATTTCACTGTGAGATGAAGCTACTTCAAAAGGTGGATATTTTTCTAACCCTTTTTACTGATCTTTACAAGGGGTGATGATAATCATGGAGGGCACCGTGTGTGTGTTTTTCAGATATTTATATATAAAATATCTGAAAACACACACAGTGCCCTCCATAATATATATATATATATATATATATATATATATATATACATACATACACACACACACACACACACACACACACACACAGTTAGGCCCAGAAATATTTGGACAGTGACACAATCTTCATGATTTGGGCTCTGCATGCCACCATATTGGATTTGAAATGAAACAACTACAACAGAATTGAAGTGCAGACTTTAAGGTTTAATTCAAGGGGTTGAACAAAAATATATGATTAAACATGTAGGAACTGTAGCTATTTTTATACAAACGCTCCTCATTTCAGGGCCTCAAAAGTAATTGGACAAATAAACATAACCCTAAGTAAAATGCTACTTTTCAATATTTTGTTGAGAATCCTTTGCAGGCAATGACTCCCTGAAGTCTGGAACCCATGGACATCACCAAACGCTGGGTTTCCTCCTTTGTGATGCTTTGCCAGGCCTTTACTGCAGCTGTCTTCAGTTGTTGCTTGTTTGTGGGTCTTTCTGCCTTAAGTTTTGTCTTGAGCAAGTGAAATGCATGCTCGATTGGGTTGAGATCTGGTGACTGACTCGGCCATTGCAGAATATTCCACTTCATTGCTTTAAAAAACCCCTGGGTTGCTTTTGCAGTATGTTTTGGATCATTGTCCATCTGTACTGTGAAGCGCCGTCCAATCAACTTTGCTGCATTTGGCTGAATCTGAGCAGAAAGTACCGTATATCCCTACACACTTCAGAATTCATCCGGCTGCTTCTGTCTGTCACATCATCAATAAACAAGTGACCCAGTGCCATTGGAAGCCATGCATGCCCATGCCATCACACTGCCTCCACCATGTTTTACAGAAGATGTGGTGTGCTTTGGATCATGAGCTGTTCCAATTCTTCTCCAAACTTTCTTCTTCCCATCATTCTGGTACAGGTTGATCTTAGTCTCATCTGTCCAAAGAATGCTGTTCCAGAACTGGGCTGGCTTCTTCAGGTGTTTTTTGGCAAAGTCAATTCTGGCCTTTCTATTTTTGAGGCTGATTAATGGTTTGCACCTTGTGGTGAATCCTTTGTATTTACTCTCATGAAGTCTTCTCTTTATGGTAGACTTAGATACTGATACACCTACTTCCTGGGGAGTGTTCTTCACTTGAATGGATGTTGTGAAGGGGTTTTTCTTCACCATGGAAAGGATTCTGCTATCATCCACCACTGTTGTCTTCCGTGGACGTCCAGGCCTTTTTGAGTTCCCAAGCTCACCAGTGCACTCTTTTTTTCTCAGAATGTACCAAACTGTTGATTTGGCCACTCCTAACATTTCTGCTATCTCTCTGATGGATTTCTTCTTTTTTTTCAGCCTCAGGATGGTCTGTTTCACCTCCATTGAGAGCTCCTTTGACCACGTGTGTGTTCACAGCAACAGCTTCCAAATGCAAACGCCACACCTGGAATCAACTCCAGACCTTTTAACTGCTTAATTGATGACAGGTTAACGAGGGAAGAGCCCATGCAGCCTTGTTATTTTTTTTTGCAGCCTTCTGAGTCAATTGTCCAATTACTTTTGATCCCTTGAAAAAGAGGCGGTTATGTATTAAAGAGCTGTAATTCCTAAACCCTTGCTCCAAATTGGATGTGAATACTCTCAAATTACAGCTGAGAGTCTGCACTTTAAGCCCATATTGATTATATAATTGTATCCTGAATATGTTTTCGTAAACAGCTAAAATAACAAAACTTGTGTCACTGTCCAAATATTTTTGGGCCTACCGTAACTATATATCACATTACACAGTTGCGTGAAGATATCAAGTTATATCTTCGAGTGGTGAATATATTCACAAGCGAGCAAAGGAAACAAGTGAAAATATTTTAAACATAAGAAGATAAACTTCACATTTTCACACCACTGTGTAATGTTCTTTATATCATATGGACACATCCACACAAAAAAATACGCAAGTTAATCAAAAGAATTTTAATTTTGAACCGGTTTGCCGTTTTGACAACACACGTCTACTCAGGAGGAAAACGCTAGGAGTGACGTCATCGGAGTGAAATATCCGCGATGTATTTTGTATGAAATATGCAAGTTTTTCAATACGAGAAGATAAACTTCATATCTTCAAGCCAATGTGTGATTTTCTTTTTATTATATCGACACATTCACAAACAAAAAGTACCCAAATTTAACAAAACAATTCATCGATTTCCTCACGAGTGACATACAGAGATTTACAGTGGTGCTTGAAAGTTTGTGAACCTTTTAGAATTTTCTATATTTCTGCATAAATATGACCTAAAACATCATCAGATTTTCACACAAGTCCTAAAAGTAGATAAAGAGAACCCAGTTAAACAAATGAGACAAAAATATTATACTTGGTCATTTATTTATTGAGGAAAATGATCCAATATTACATATCTGAGTGGCAAAAGTATGTGAACCTCTAGGATTAGCAGTTAATTTGAAGGTGAAATTAGACTCAGGTGTTTTCAATCAATGGGATGACAATCAGGTGTGAGTGGGCACCCTGTTTTATTGAAAGAACAGGGATCTATCACAGTCTGATCTTCACAACACATGTTTGTGGAAGTGTATCATGGCACGAACAAAGGAGATTTCCGAGGACCTCAGAAAAAGCGTTGTTGATGCTCATCAGGCTGGAAAAGGTTACAAAACCATCTCTAAAGAGTTTGGACTCCACCAATCCACAGTCAGACAGATTGTGTACAAATGGAGGAAATTCAAGACCATTGTTACCTCCCCAGGAGTGGTCGACCAACAAAGATCATTCCAAGAGCAAGGCGTGTAATAGTCGGCGAGGTCACAAAGAACCCCAGGGTAACTTCTAAGCAACTGAAAGCCTCTCTCACATTGGCTAATGTTAATGTTCATGAGTCCACCATCAGGAGAACATTGAACAACAATGGTGTGCATGGCAGGGTTGCAAGGAGAAAGCTACTGCTCTCCAAAAAGAACATTGCTGCTCATCTGCAGTTTGCTAAAGATCACAGGGACAAGCCAGAAAGCTATTGGAAAAATGTTTTGTGGATGGATGAGACCAAAATAGAACTTTTTGATTTAAATGAGAAGCGTTATGTTTGGAGAAAGGAAAACACTGCATTCCAGTGTAAGAACCTTATCCCATCTGAGAAACATGGTAGCAGTAGTATCATGGTTTGGGCCTGTTTTGCTGCATCTGGGCCAGGACGGCTTGCCATTATTGATGAAACAATGAATTCTGAATTATACCAGCGAATTCTAAAGGAAAATGTCAGGACATCTGTCCATGAACTGAATCTCAAGAGAAGGTGGGTCATGCAGCAAGACAACGACCCTCAGCACACAAGTCATTCTACCAAAGAATGGTTAAAGAAGAATAAAGTTAATGTTTTGGAATGGCCAAGTCAAAGTCCTGACCTTAATCCAATCCAAATGTTGTGGAAGGACCTGAAGCGAGCAGTTCATGTTTGGAAACCCACCAACATCCCAGAGTTGAAGCTGTTCTGTACGGAGGAACGGGCTAAAATTCCTCCAAGCCGGTGTGCAGGACTGATCAACAGTTACCGGAAACGTTTAGTTGCAGTTATTGCTGCACAAGGGGGTCACACCAGATACTGAAAGCAAGGGTTCACATACTTTTGCCACTTAGATATGTAACATTGGATCATTTTCCTCAATAAATAAATGACCAAGTATAATATTTTTGTCTCATTTGTTTAACTGGGTTCTCTTTATCTACTTTTAGGACTTGTGTGAAAATCTGATGATGTTTTAGGTCATATTTATGCAGAAATATAGAAAATTCTAAAAGGTTCACAAACTTTCAAGCACCACTGTATGTCACGGTTTTGGTTCTCAATGTCCCGGATGGAGCTCGTATGAAAAATACGAGTGGTGTATTGCCCAGTAAAACACTCATTTCCATACAATATAAAACAATAATGTACCTGCCATTGAGAACTATGATTAGATTTAAAAGCAGATGTACTCAGTCTACAGCACTTTGAACCATATGAGATTTTATATCACCTGACAGATCCTTCAGTAAAACTTCTATGTGCAGGGGTTCCAGCAAAGATTCTGTTCTGCAGAGCTGAATTTCATAAAACAAAGCCACTGTTCGATGCACGTATCAGATCTCGCAAAACCCACGCAAGTGCTCAAAGGGAGAACTATTTCACAGAGTACAAAGCAATGTGATCTATTATTAATTAAACTCTTAAGAGCAGACAAAAAAGGTGTGAAGGAGTACTTCACAAAGTGCCTACTGCTTACTGCAAGACAATATAGGCAGAAATTACAATTTTGGTCACATCAATCATTTTTCATATTTTTGGATAAACCGAATCTAGAACATGTCAACTCTCAAACTGTAGTAATTAAAAGGTTACAATGCAGAACTAATTTGTTTGTTTTACTTTTATATATCCACTCAGCAATATCGGAAATTCAGCAACTTTGAAGAAGCCTTAAGGCCAATTTATGCTGACAACCCAGTCCTCGCAGATGGTGTCGCAGATGGCGTCTGCGTAGCCCCCCCACCTTCGCAGACGCTCTGCGCGCACCTCCCAAAAATTGTGACCACCGCAGAAGCCTCGCAGACAGCGTCGCAGACAAGAGGGCTCTGATTGGTCCACTCTACATCCGCTGTACACGCACTTCCGCTTCCCTACTTTCCTGGTTTGGTTTGTTTTCACTACCGCCATTTTTAAAAACACGAGCGAAGATGGAGCAGCACGAAGAGCGGTTGATCGAGGAAGTACGTACATCTATACGACTCCAGTTCTAGTCATTATAAGTAACCGGAGGATAAACACTCCACTAACCACACCCACCAACTACTCCTAGCGATTTCGCGACTTCGCGCCCCCTTGCGTTGTGGCGGTGAATAACATCGCGCACACCTATTACTCCCCACTCAACAATAAATTACAACTGTCTGCGAAAAGCTATCTGCGAAAGCCTTGTCGCAAGAGCATGCAGAGGCCCTTAGGCTCCGCCTTCACGACATCCATCAGTGAAAAGCTTGTATCCTGTTATATTATGTTATGCGTCATGACAAATGTCTGTTTTCTTTAAACACTTACTGATGTGAGTAATTTCTTAAAAGGTTGATAATCTTTGGATGTGCAATAGATTTCTCAACTCATTCTCATTATCTCTAGCTGCTTTATCCTGTTCTACAGCGTCGCAGGCAAGCTGGAGCCTATCCCAGCTGACTACGGGCGAGAGGCGGGGTACACCCTGGACAAGTCGCCAGGTCATCACAGGGCTGACACATAGACACAGACAACCATTCACACTCACATTCACACCTACGGTCAATTTAGAGCCACCAGTTAACCTAACCTGCATGTCTTTGGACTGCGGGGGAAACCGGAGCACCCGGAGGAAACCCACGCGGACACGGGGAGAACATGCAAACTCCACACAGAAAGGCCCTCGCCGGCCACGGGGCTCGAACCCGGACCTTCTTGCTGTGAGGCAACAGCGCTAACCACTACACCACCGTGCCACTCATGATAGATTTTATATTGAAAAATGGCCTAAAACTTTCCAGTGCCTGATACTTCTTGATCAAACAAATGGCATTCCAACAAACTTTTCAGTAAAAGTCATTTCTCTGGAGCATGTCTTCATGGTGAAATAAAGAAGTTATACTAAACATTCAATTCTAACACAAAAACACGATTTTTCATTTTATAAAATATGAATTTTGCAAACAGCTCTGGACAAAGATCTATTACAACTAATAAATAGATGACAGGAAGACTTAAATATTCACATGACGCATCAGAATTGGGGAAAATGTGATCTCAGTGACTTTGACCATGGCATATCAGATGAGCTGATTTGAGTATTTCAGAAACTACTGATCACAGAATAGTGTGAGGAAAAAAAAAAAAAGCCCATCCCTTGAACAGCTGTTCTGCAGGCAGAAACACCTTGTTGATGAAAGAGGTCAGAGGACAATGGCCAGACTGTTTGGAGCTGACAGGAAGACCAACATAATTCAAATAACCATTTTTTACAGCTATGGCAAGCAGAAAAGCACTTTAGAATGCAAAGCATGTGGAACCCTGAGGCTGATGGGCTACAAGGGCAGAAAACCACATGGAGTTCTACTCATGTCATCCGAGAACAGAAACCTGAGGGTACAGGCGGCAGTGAACCTAGACAACTGAAGAGTGGAAAAACGTCACCTGGTCTTTTTCCAGTCTTCAACTGTCCAGAATGGGTGAAGCTGTGCCCACTGTAGCCTCCGAGTCCTGTTCTTGGCTTGGCTGATAGAAGCACAGCTCGATGTGGTCTTCTGCTGTTGTATCCCATTCACCTGAGGGTTTGACATAATGCTGTACATTATGATTACTTGTGTTAACGCAGCCTTCCTGTCAGCTTAAATCATTCTGTCCATTCTCCTCTGACCTCTTCCATCAACAAAGTGGTTCCGTCCGCAGAACTGCTGCTCAGTGGCTGCTCTTCTCTGCACCATTCTGTGTAAACACCAGAGACTTTTGTGTGTGAAACAACTAGGAGATCAGCAGTTTCAAAATACTCTAATCAGCCTGTCTGGCACCAACAACCACAGTCAAAGTCACCGAGATGACATTTTCCCCCCATTGGGATATCTGAAGTGATCATTACCTGAAGCGTTTAACCTGAATTATTTTATACAGTGCATTACTGCATCATGATTGGCTGACAGGTTAACTGCAAGAATCAGCAGGAGTACAAGCGGTACTATTAAAGTGGCCAGTGAGTGAATATCTAATCATGATAAAATAAATAAATAATTAAGTAACCCGTACAACATGCATTTATTATAGTGTAATACAATTTTTGTGTGTGTATAACTCCTGTGTAAAGCGTCCTTGGGTTTGTGAAAGGCGCTATATAAATTGAAATTATTATTATTATTATTATTATTAGCCCAAAAGGGTGCAATTTGTAGTTCTTTGGCATCCTAGAGATTCTGTTGACGGTTGCATTTTATAATAAATAGCCTATTCAGCAAAGTCAAAAGCGGTTTCAGAAAGCAGCCCAGGAAAGTAGATACACATTTCAAAACACGTACAACATGAACTCCTCTTTCGTGATTTGAATAATGGAGACTGTGGTTTTGATAAAATCATGATCTTCTAAAAAACCAACTCGACCACAGGATGCGCATCACCAAGGCAGGATTTTAACCGACGATATCTAGGGCTTACTACAAACTAGTAAGACAGAGTACTGCGTAGGAGATTAGTCTGCTATTTTGGACATAGCTTCATTCATCCTCCCATTGAGCCAGGTGAAAGGTGTGGAGCACTCACTCCAACAGCACTAAGTGTGAAAGTTACACTAATAGCATGAATTTTATGGAGGAAAAAAAATGTTCTCAATGGCAACATCCATCTGTGGGTGAAAGGCGGGGTACACCCTGGACAAGTCGCCAGGTCATCACAGGGCTGACACATAGACACAGACAACCATTCACACTCACATTCACACCTACGGTCAATTTAGAGTCACCAGTTAACCTAACCTGCATGTCTTTGGACTGTGGGGGAAACCGGAGCACCCGGAGGAAACCCACGCAGAGAACATGCAAACTCTATACAGAAAGGCCCTTGTTGTCTGCTGGGCTCGAACCCAGAACCTTCTTGCTGTGAGGCGACAGTGCTAATGGCAAGATCCATCCATTATCTGTAGCCGCTTTATCCTGTTCTCCAGGGTCGCAGGCAAGCTGGAGCCTATCCCAGCTGACTACGGGTGAAAGGCGGGGTACACCCTGGACAAGTCGCCAGGTCATCACAGGGCTGACACATAGACACAGACAACCATTCACACTCACATTCACACCTACGGTCAATTTAGAGTCACCCGTTAACCTAACCTGCATGTCTTTGGACTGTGGGGGAAACCGGAGCACCCGGAGGAAACCCACGTGGACACGGGGAGAACATGCAAACTCCACACAGAAAGGCCCTCGCCGGCCCCGGGGCTCGAACCCAGGACCTTCTTGCTGTGAGGCGACAGCGCTAACCACTACACCACCGTGCCGCCGGTTTGTGAAAGGTGCTATATAAATTGAAATTATTATTATTATTATTAGCCCAAAAGGGTGCAATTTGTAGTTCTTTGGCATCCTAGAGATTCTGTTGACGGTTGCATTTTATAATAAATAGCCTATTCAGCAAAGTCAAAAGCGGTTTCAGAAAGCAGCCCAGGAAAGTAGATACACATTTCAAAACACGTACAACATGAACTCCTCTTTCGTGATTTGAATAATGGAGACTGTGGTTTTGATAAAATCATGATCTTCTAAAAAACCAACTCGACCACAGGATGCGCATCACCAAGGCAGGATTTTAACTGACGATATCTAGGGCTTACTACAAACTAGTAAGACAGAGTACTGCGTAGGAGATTAGTCTGCTATTTTGGACATAGCTTCATTCATCCTCCCATTGAGCCAGGTGAAAGGTGTGGAGCACTCACTCCAACAGCACTAAGTGTGAAAGTTACACTAATAGCATGAATTTTATGGAGGAAAAAAAATGTTCTCAATGGCAACATCCATCTGTGGGTGAAAGGCGGGGTACACCCTGGACAAGTCGCCAGGTCATCACAGGGCTGACACATAGACACAGACAACCATTCACACTCACATTCACACCTACGGTCAATTTAGAGCCACCAGTTAACCTAACCTGCATGTCTTTGGACTGTGGGGGAAACCGGAGCACCCGGAGGAAACCCACGCAGAGAACATGCAAACTCTATACAGAAAGGCCCTTGTTGTCTGCTGGGCTCGAACCCAGAACCTTCTTGCTGTGAGGCGACAGTGCTAATGGCAAGATCCATCCATTATCTGTAGCCGCTTTATCCTGTTCTCCAGGGTCGCAGGCAAGCTGGAGCCTATCCCAGCTGACTACGGGTGAAAGGCGGGGTACACCCTGGACAAGTCGCCAGGTCATCACAGGGCTGACACATAGACACAGACAACCATTCACACTCACATTCACACCTACGCTCAATTTAGAGTCACCAGTTAACCTAACCTGCATGTCTTTGGACTGTCTGGGAAACCAGAGCACCTGGCGGAAACCCATGCAGACACACGGAGAACATGCAAACTCTGCACAGAAAGGCTGCTGGGCTCGAACCCAGAACCTTTTTGCGGTGAGGCGACAGTGCTAATATGATAAAAGGGGTCCAAAAGGCATATGGAGGAGATGATAATAAGCATCTGTGTGCGGTACTACTGTACATAAAGAAAACGCCCTCGTACAAGAGATAAAAACATTTCTATAAACTGAAATGACTTAAAAATAAAAAAAAAGTGAGTTTTGTGAACGGGGCGGCACGGTGGTGTAGTGGTTAGCGCTGTCGCCTCACAGCAAGAAGGTCCGGGTTCGAGCCCAGCGGCCTTTCTGTGTGGAGTTTGCATGTTCTCCCCGTGTCCGCGTGGGTTTCCTCCGGGTGCTCCGGTTTCCCCCACAGTCCAAAGACATGCAGGTTAGGTTAACTGGTGACTCTAAATTGACCGTAGGTGTGAGTGTGAATGGTTGTCTGTGTCTATGTGTCAGCCCTGTGATGACCTGGCGACTTGTCCAGGGTGTACCCCGCCTTTCGCCCGTAGTCGGCTGGGATAGAACAGGATAAAGCGGCTAGAGATAATGAGAATGAGATGAGTTTTGTGGACGTGCTATAAAAGTATGCTGAACTCACCACGAGTGTGGGCACACCGGCCACCACGGTGTAGAGCAGCGCGGGCGGGATGGCGCTCGCCTCCTCCGGTCCCGGGTACGGCTTCGTGTACGCGTTGTCGTAGCAGAAAAAGCCCTGCACGTGCACGCTGAACGTGTCCGTGTACTCGAAGTAGTAGGCCAGCATGACCGTCCCCGCCATGATCACCAGCTGAAAATAGAGCATGGTGGTTAAAGGTTGGCCTGAGAGCATTTACCGGTCCACAGTGCTGAGGCACGAGAGCGCGGGCGCGTTCATTCCTCCTCCGGCTCCTCCCGGCGTGCTGTGTGCCCGGCTCTGCACATCCGGCTGGCACGCGGGCATGAGCGCGGAGCCATTGCACTACGCCGAGTCGAGCACGCGCTCTGTGCCAAGCTGCGAGGTTCGCACGCGCTCAGGAGAGGATGACGATGGAGGAGTGACGTGAGCGCGCGCTCGTGCGCCGAATCCACTCGGCAACCTGTAGGCGCGAGCTCTTCTCCTGTCCCTACAGCTCTCAATGACAAACCACTAAACCAGCGGTGTCCAGCTGCGCTCCAGAGTACTGTCTCATCTCATCTCATCTCATCTCATTATCTGTAGCCGCTTTATCCTGTTCTACAGGGTCGCAGGCAAGCTGGAGCCTATCCCAGCTGAGTACGGGCGAAAGGCGGGGTACACCCTGGACAAGTCGCCAGGTCATCACAGGGCTGACACATAGACACAGACAACCATTCACACTCACATTCACACCTACGCTCAATTTAGAGCCACCAGTTAACCTAACCTGCATGTCTTTGGACTGTGGGGGAAACCGGAGCACCCGGAGGAAACCCACACGGACACGGGGAGAACATGCAAACTCCACACAGAAAGGCCGTCACCAGCCACGGGGCTCAAACCCAGACCTTCTTGCTGTGAGGCAACAGCACTAACCACTACACCACCATGACGCCCATATATATATGAGTGATTCTACGCTTATGGGTACTGAAATGGGGACATGAACTTATTTTTAAAAATTCACCTAAAACCATTTTTTTTTTTTTTACCATCAGGTCACAAAACATGTAATCTTTAATGAATGATATGTTAAAAGATAACTTTAATTTTCTGAGATGTAATAAAAACATATTTATATGCCAAAGTCAGAATGTAACAGAAGTGTTGTGGACATATAGATTCTCAATTTTAACAATGTAGAATTACTTTTTGAAACATAGGAAGGTGATGTTTTAGCAAATATAATTAATAAACATGTGTAGTAGAATAAACATACACATTCTTTCAATAAGATTAACATGGTATATAGCTAGATTGTAATTAATTTGTAACAGACGCGAGATGGACAGTCGTAACAGAAGTAATGTAACACATCATTTTGGAACTCATAGGCTTGACTTTGGCATATAAATGTTTTTATTACATCTCAGAAAATTAAAGTTATCTTTTAACATATCATTCATTAAAGATTACATGTTTTATGACCTGATGGTAAAAAAAGAAATGGTTTTAGGTGAATAAGTTCATGTCCCCATTTCAGTACCCATAAGCGTGGAATCACTCATATATATATATGCAGGGCCTGAGGCAATCCTGTGCATTCAACGAGGAGTGAGAACACCAAAACTCCAGACACTGATGCGCTAGAACCAGGACTTAGAACTGGGATGCTCAGCACCTTTTCCACCAGCCTAATTTAAAACTGGTTCCCTGCATTTTGACCAAAAAAAGACTGGCAGTGCAGGTCCCAAAGTTGAAACCAATGATATCAGTGGCTTTGGGAGGAGCTACCGCAAGAAATTCGCTACCATTTTGATGAAACATGAACGAAATCAGAAGTCTCTACAGACAGGCAACCTTCAACAAGAAGCAAGCAAAGCAGATATATTTTGTACACCATAATTTTCCCCAGGCGGCATGGTGGTGGAGTGGTTAGTGCTGTCGAAGGTCCGGGTTCAAGCCCCGTTGCCAGCGAGGACTTTTCTGTGTGGAGTTTGCATGTTCTCCCCGTGTCTGCGTGGGTTTCCTCCGGTTTCCCCCACAGTCCAAAGACATGCAGTTTAGGTTAACTGGTGACTCTAAATTGACCGTAGGTGTGAATGTGAGTGTGAATGGTTGTTTGTCTTTGTGTCAGCCCTGTGATGACCTGGCGACTTGTCCAGAGTGTACCCCGCCTTTCGCCTGTAGTCAGCTGGGATAGGCTCCAGCTTGCCTGCAACCCTGTAGAACAGGATAAGTGGCTACAGATAATGGATGGATGGATGGATAGATATATAATGTTGATTCTTGAGACGGTGTTCACTTCAGCATAGCTTACTTTATTAGTTCAAAATGTATTACTCAGTTAGTCATTGCTGAGTAATGTAATGAACGAAATCAGAAGTCTCTACACACAGGCAACCTTCAACAAGAAGCAAGCAAAGCAGATATATTTTGTACACCATAATTTTCCCCAGGCGGCATGGTGGTGTAGTGGTTAGTGCTGTAATCATTCGAAAATTAATTACTCAGATATACATACATGGGAAAAAGAAAGTACACTAGCATTACATCACCCCTATATCGCCAAGCTTGACAGTTGGTGTGGGATTTCAAGCCCTTTATTTGACACCCAGTTGGTTTGGGGTGTCATACATGGGGTCACAAAATGATAGATTGATAAACTCTTTTGCGCTGTTTCCACCACTGGTTAGTTTAGTTCCATCCTTTTAGATTCAAATAATCTCTTTCTTTTTAAAATACTGGCCAGGTTTAGGTGCAATTTGTACTACTATAAGAGTAAACCTGAATTATCTTTGTTGATTGATGTCTTTTTTGTATACTTGCATACAATATTCTAGTATGACTTTGCTAAGTTTAATGGAGTGTTTCTCTGCTTAGAATTAATAAATCTAAAAATTACTATGCCCCGCTCCCAGATGTTCACATTAGCCAAGTAGAGATCCATTAGCTGAGCAGACATGATGCATGATGGAGTGATGATTTAGTGGAGACCAAGTTTGGAATTTCAGGTCTGTTCTGCTCAAAGAGCTAAACATGGTAATTGGACAGCTGTTATTTACTTCACTTTGTTTCAGTATGGGTACAGCAGAGTAGGAATCAGCAACTGCAAAAGTGTTTGTGAATTAAATATGAATTTGGAACAATACTTTGAATTAAATATGAATTCTAAATATACAAAATGGAAAAAAAAAACTCAACATACAGTAATTGACTTTTTCCATCATATAAAATGTTTGGTTTTGGTCCTATATAATTTCAAGATTTTCAAGTATTTCATGATTTGAGACAATCTATATCATTATTACAACTTAGGATCTTGCTTTTGATAAGTTTATTTCTAACAAAAAGCTTACTTTACACTTTATACTAACAAGTCCTGCACATGCAGTATAGATGAAAACAAAATGCTCAAGTACAGGAACTATCCTAAATTCCACAGTATCAAGAAGGAACACAATGAAAGCCAATGACAGAATAGTGCATTTACATTTTCTGTGCTTACCAGTGAGCTCGGATTTGACTTTTTGTTTCTCTGGCACTAGAATTCTGTAACCCCAAATCAGTCTAAATTGGGATGGTACGGCAAATGCAAATTTAAAAAAGAAGAAGAAGAAGAAGAAGAAGAAGAAGAAGAAGCAGGCGGCAATAATTTATAAATTTACTTTGACTTGTATTTCATTGCAGACAATATGAACCCAAGCTATTTCATGCTTTGTCTGGTCAACTTCATTTCATTTGTTAATATACATCCATTCCTGTGTTTCAGGCCTGAAAGACATACCAAAAAAAAAGTTGGGATGGGGCAATTTAAGGCTAGTAATGAAGTAAAATCATGAAATAATAATGTGATTATAGGTGATTGCAGGTAATTATAATCATAATTTGGTACAAAATCAGTATCCAGGAATGTCCTAATCACTGAGGAACAAAGATGGGCCAAGGATCTCCAGTTTGTCAACAAATGCATGAGAAAACAACTGAAAGGTTTTTAAAACAATGTTCTTCAATAAAAGATAGGAAGTAATTTGGATATTTCACTTTATACAGTGCATAAATTATTCAAGGAATATGGAGGAACTTCAGTGCGTACAGGGCAAGGGCGCAAGCCTAAGCTGAACACCTGTGATCTCTGATTCCTCAGATGGCACTGCATCAAGAAGCATCATTCATCTACAGCTGATATAACCACATGGGCTCAGGATTACTTTGGTAAGCCCCACTACAGAGTTACATCAACAAATGCCAGCTACAACGTAACTCTGCAAAAAGGAAGCCTTATGTTAAGTGTCCAGAAGTGCCATTGCCTTCTCTGGGCTCGGAGGCATCTGGGATGGACCATCACACAGTGTAAATGTATACTGTGGTCAGACGAATCAATATTCCAGGTCTTTTTTGTAAGAAATGGATGCTGTTTGCTCCAGACTAAAGACTAAAAAGGATCATCCAGACTGTTACCAGCAACAAGTCAAAAAAAAAAAAACAGGGTCTGTCATGGTATAGGTTGTGTCAGTGCCCTTGGCAAAGTTAACTTACACGTCTGTAATGGCTGCATTAACGCAGAAAACTACACTGAGATTTTGGAGCAACACATGATGCCTCCAAGACATCTTTTCCAAGGATATTTCAACAAGACAATGCAAAACCACATTCTGCACACATTACAAAGGCATAGCTGTGGAAGAAGAGGGTGCCTGTCCCCTCTGTCCCCAATAGAGAATGTGTGGAGAATTCTGAATGGCAAGATTACAAAGTGGTCAATACTTTACCATCCCAACTTCTTTTTAAATGTGTTGCAAGAATCAAAGTTTGAATGTGTTTATTTTGAAAAAATAAAATAAAAATTCATGAGGTTAAACCTGAAATAATGTGCTGTTGTATTGTTCTGAGTGCACTACAGGTCAAAGATTATTTACAAATCATTGTTTCAGTTTTAATTTCGTTATCACACAATATTGACTGATTGATTGATTGATTGGTTGATTGAATTAATTAATTAATTAATTAATTAATTAATTAATTAATTAATTAATTAATCAATCCGTCATTTCATCTTCAGTTCCTGGTCTGTGTTATGGTGGATCCAGAGTCTATCCCAGTAAAACTGGGAACAAGGTGGGAATGCACATTTGTATACTCACATCTAAGGCCAACTGAAAGAAGCCAATCCACCTAACCAGCATGGTTTTGGGATGTAGTAGGACAATGGAACACTGGGGGGAAACTCGCATGTTCAGAGGGAGAACATGTGAAACTCCATACAAACAAGTAGTCAGGAACAAATTAGAGACATGAATACGTCACACAACACTGTTTGAGATCCTTTTAGGTCAGTGGTTCTCAGTCTTTTAAAACTCATGGCCCAGAAGAGACCAACAGCAGCTCTGCAAAACCTGGGGTTTCGTCCACTTGGTCTAAGGAACTTGAAGCATGGACATGAAACATATGCTAGTTCATTAATTCCTAACTGAAAATTGGTGTATTGGTTCAGGTTACCTAACTTGCTACTTACAGTATTGACAGAGTGGCAAATAATGTTAAGTGAACATTCGTTAGTGGAAAAACAGGCCTTCAAAGGCAAAGGCAAGTCTTTGTTGTCCGGGCTAAGGTGTGTACACTGCAGCTGAATAATACTGGATTCCAAAGCCTTTTAAATGCAGTTATAACAAAATAATCATAATCAACATGAATTAAATAAAAGAAGCTGTCCAATAAACTCTTTCCAAAATGAAGCCTTTCAATTTGGCCTGATCTCCATAGTCCTACATTATACAACCAAGCCATGGCTGTCGAGACCTTAAAGTGCATATCACGGGTAAATTCAGGAGCAAGATCAATGTAATTCTCCTATTTTATATTAAACTTTGGTCAAATATCTGTCACATTTTGCATTTTGTGCAATTTTTTTTTACCTTGCGCAATACCAGAAAAATTCAGTTGAAATCAAGCCATTTGAGTTGAATTGGTCCACCTCTGAAAAAACTTGCCATTTGGATTTCCCGGGAAACATTGATTTTCGTGACGTCACGTGCGGGACGCCTCCTTCTGAATCCTACGTCAGCGCTGGTTTGTTTATGAGAAAACGACCTGGTGGTTTTCTACAAATTTCTTCAACGTTATCACATAATTATTAAAATGGTTAACAGATGTATCGTAGGAGGGTGTAGCAACACCAATCTTGATGGGATTAGTACTCATCGTTTTCCAAAAGACCGGACAATGAGAGAGAAATGGAAGCGCTTTGCGCGAGGCACCCGGAAAAATTGGCTACATGCTACAGACTAAAGCATTATTTGCGGTGCTCACTTCACAAGGCCCGACAACTTTGAGAACTATTTGCAGTGGGAAATGGGCTTTGCGAGGCAACTTGATTTGAAAAAAGACACAGTTCCATCCAGCGCTCAGGTGACAATTCCATATCTCATCTCATCTCATTATCTCTAGCCGCTTTATCCTTCTACAGGGTCGCAGGCAAGCTGGAGCCTATCCCAGCTGACTACGGGCGAAAGGCGGGGTATACCCTGGACAAGTCGCCAGGTCATCACAATTCCATATTTCAATGCAAAATCGCTAGCTACTAAACTTGGTCTACACAGGCTGTGCACTGAAACCGTGCAAAGCTCGCGCAGCCTGCTGGAGCTTCCGCAGGTGACGTCACGAATCTGGCTCCAGACTCCCTTGGGATTTTTCCAGACGCGTTTTGTTATTTTATTTTTTCTGCTGTAGACAGATGGCCTTGTGCAAAATTACCCTTCTGGATGAGTGTGTAAAGGGGCATACTTTCATATAAAAAAAAAAAAACGAAATTGGTCCAGGATATGCACTTTAAAGACAGGGCTCTTTCTCTAAGTGTCATTTCATCACCATTTATAAAAAGCACTTGTTAAAAGGCAAAACAAGACAGAGAAACTTAAAAGTGATACACTTCAAGTGGTCATGGCTTCCCATGTGAGCCACACTTCATAAGAAATTTATGTCCTGTCTTCAGAAAGATTTGAAGGGATCCTGCGTGCTTTTCTTTAATGAAAATGACTGTGGCAGGCTGAGAAATACTGAAGTGTGGAAGGTACGCAGAGGAGGAGAGCTGACCACAATCAGTGCTACAGCATCGAGCTCAGGTCTCACAACATGGTGCAAGGCAAGAGACTCGCAGGATTTTAATAGATTCCTGTGACAAAAAAAACCAAATGTTTGTCATTAATTGTTTTTCCTTTTGTTAAAAAACAAAACTTTAATACAAACACTTCACTATATTTGCATGCAAAGGATTTTGTGCATCCCAATGAATTAATCTGAGCTGTTGATATGCACCCCAAGCTCATCAGCCTGTTGAACATCTCAGTTTACCTGTAGGTTAAATGTATTTAGTATTTACATTACTATAACAGTAAAAGTGCAAGTTACTCAGATGTGATCTTTGTGCATTGACAGTTTGCATCTGTTACTAACGTGAACAGACTTTTACCCTTAAACAAGCCTCACGTGCACATTTTTAAGTCTTATATGACAACAATATCTATCATACTTGTGAGACAATCAGTTCTTGCAATGTTGATCAAATGGACGAACCAAGAGCACAAGCCTTCATCACAAAGACAATTTACTCTGGAGACTGGCTGCAGCTCATCACCTCATACGTAGGTGAGAAGACGGAAAAAGACCCGATGCTTTTGTGCAGCTATTACTGGCACATCTGTGCTGAGAGTAGGGCTGAGCAATGTTGCCAAAATAAAATCTTAGTTTTCTTTATGAACAATTCTCAATTATGATTCTATTTTTTTTTCTTATATACAACCCTGATTCCAAAAAAGTTGGGACAAAGTACAAATTGTAAATAAAAACAGAATACAATAATTTACAAATCTCAAAAGCTGATATTGTATTCACAATAGAACATAGACAACATATCAAAATGTCAAAAGTGAGACATTTTGAAATTTCATGCCAAATATTGGCTCATTTGAAATTTCATGACAGCAACACATCTCAAAAAAGTTGGGACAGGGGCAATAAGAGGCTGGAAAAGTTAAAGGTACAAAAAAGGAACAGCTGGAGGACCAAATTGCAACTCATTAGGTCAATTGGCAATAGGTCATTAACATGACTGGGTATAAAAAGAGCATCTTGGAGTGGCAGCGGCTCTCAGAAGTAAAGATGGGAAGAGGATCACCAATCCCCCTAATTCTGCGCCGACAAATAGTGGAGCAGTATCAGAAAGGAGTTCGACAGTGTAAAATTGCAAAGAGTTTGAACATTTCATCATCTACAGTGCATAATATCATCAAAAGATTCAGAGAATCCAGAAGAATCTCTGTGTGTAAGGGTCAAGGCCGGAAAACCATACTGGGTGCCCGTGATCTTCGGGCCCTTAGACGGCACTGCATCACATACAGGCATGCTTCTGTATTGGAAATCACAAAATAGGCTCAGGAATATTTCCAGAGAACATTATCTGTGAACACAATTCACTGTGCCATCCACCGTTGCCAGCTAAAACTCTATAGTTCAAAGAAGCAGCCGTATTTAAACATGATCCAGAAGCGCAGACATCTTCTCTGGGCCAAGGCTCATTTAAAATGGACTGTGGCAAAGTGGAAAACTGTTCTGTGGTCAGACAAATCAAAATTTGGAGTTCTTTATGGAAATCAGGGACGCCGTGTCATTCGGACTAAAGAGGAGAAGGACGACCCAAGTTGTTATCAGCGCTCAGTTCAGAAGCCTGCATCTCTGATGGTATGGGGTTGCATTAGTGCATGTGGCATGGGCAGCTTACACATCTGGAAAGACACCATCAATGCTGAAAGGTATATCCAGGTTCTAGAGCAACATATGCTCCCATCCAGACGGTGGCTCTTTCAGGGAAGACCTTGCATTTTCCAATATGACAATGCCAAACCACATACTGCATCAATTACAGCATCATGGCTGCGTAGAAGAAGGGTCCGGGTACTGAACTGGCCAGCCTGCAGTCCAGATCTTTCACCCATAGAAAACATTTGGCGCATCATAAAATGGAAGATACGACAAAAAAGACTTAAGACAGTTGAGCAACTAGAATCCTACATTAGACAAGAATGGGTTAACATTCCTATCCCTAAACTTGAGCAACTTGTCTCCTCAGTCCCCAGACATTTACAGACTGTTGTAAAGAGAAAAGGGGATGTCTCACAGTGGTAAACATGGCCTTGTCCCAACTTTTTTGAGATGTGGTGTTGTCATGAAATTTAAAATCACCTAATTTTTCTCTTTAAATGATACATTTTCTCAGTTTAAACATTTGATATGTCATCTATGTTCTATTCTGAATAAAATATGGAATTTTGAAACTTCCACATAATTGCATTCCGTTTTTATTTACAATTTGTACTTTGTCCCAACTTTTTTGGAATCGGGGTTGTAATCCCATTGTAAAATTGTGCAATTTATTTACAAAGTTTTTTATTTATTAGAACAGACTTTGGAAAATGTAGATGTGCAAAAATGGCAACAGCGCCTTCAATAGCAAATAGTGCAAACAATGGCTCAATTAAAATAAAGGACATTTCAAAAACAACAACAACATTGTTTGCACTATTTGCTATACAACATTTTCAGACAACTTAGTGAACACTTCTTCTCGACAAAGTAAA